>NW_028164326.1:0-265000 GCF_964263955.1 Coregonus lavaretus | reverse complement strand
AAATTGTGTTTTAGGCAAAATCCACAATGCAACCAGTTCGGCATATGTCAGGAGACACTGTTTGAGGGTAACAGGACGGGAAACATTTCTTTTCAGCATTTCGCATGAAAACAGGGTCCAAAATCAGTGTTACACGTTTAGCACTGGAGGGCCGGGCGAGTTCTACAATATGTAAGGGTTTTCAAGCTTGCAAACAGTATTTAAGCTGATTTCCATGAACATTGTCTAAAATTGTGTTTTAGGCAAAATCCACAATGCAACCAGTTCGGCATATGCCAGTAGACACTGTTTGAGGGTAACAGACGGGAAACATTTCTTTTCACGATTTCGCATGAAAACAGGGTCCAAAATCACTGTTACACGTTTAGCACTGTAGGGCCGGGCGAGTTCTACAATATGTAAGGGTTTTCAAGCTTGCAAACAGTATTTAAGCTGATTTCCATGAACATTGTCAAAAATTGTGTTTTAGGCTAAATCCACAATGCAACCAGTTCGGCATATGCCAGGAGACACTGTTTGAGGGTAACAGACGGGAAACATTTCTTTTCACGATTTCGCATGAAAACAGGGTCCAAAATCACTGTTACACGTTTAGCACTGTAGGGCCGGTCGAGTTCTACAATATGTAAGGGTTTTAAAGTTTGCAAACAAGTTTTAAGCTGAGTTACATGAATATTGTCTAAAATTGTGTTTTAGGCAAAATCCACAATGCAACCAGTTCGGCATATGTCAGGAGACACTGTTTGAGGGTAACAGACGGGAAACATTTCTTTTCTGCATTTCGCATTAAAACAGGGTCCAAAATCACTGTTACACGTTTAGCACTGTAGGGCCGGGCGAGTTCTACAATATGTAAGGGTTTTCAAGATTGCAAACAAGTTTTAAGCTGAGTTACATGAATATTGTCTAAAATTGTGTTTTAGGCAAAATCCACAATGCAACCAGTTCGGCATATGCCAGGAGACACTGTTTGAGGGTAACAGACGGGAAACATTTCTTTTCACGATTTCGCATGAAAACAGGGTCCAAAATCACTGTTACACGTTTAGCACTGTAGGGCCGGGCGAGTTCTACAATATGTAAGGGTTTTCAAGATTGCAAACAAGTTTTAAGCTGAGTTCCATGAACATTGTCTAAAATTGTGTTTTAGGCAAAATCCACAATGCAACCAGTTCGGCATATGTCAGGAGACACTGTTTGAGGGTAACAGACGGGAAACATTTCTTTTCAGCATTTCGCATGAAAACAGGGTCCAAAATCAGTGTTACACGTTTAGCACTGGAGGGCCGGGCGAGTTCTACAATATGTAAGGGTTTTCAAGCTTGCAAACAGTATTTAAGCTGATTTCCATGAATATTGTCTAAAATTGTGTTTTAGGCAAAATCCACAATGCAACCAGTTCGGCATATGCCAGGAGACACTGTTTGAGGGTAACAGACGGGAAACATTTCTTTTCACGATTTCGCATGAAAACAGGGTCCAAAATCACTGTTAAACGTTTAGCACTGTAGGGCCGGGCGAGTTCTACAATATGTAAGGGTTTTCAAGCTTGCAAACAGTATTTAAGCTGATTTCCATGAACATTGTCAAAAATTGTGTTTTAGGCAAAATCCACAATGCAACCAGTTCGGCATATGCCAGGAGACACTGTTTGAGGGTAACAGACGGGAAACATTTCTTTTCACGATTTCGCATGAAAACAGGGTCCAAAATCACTGTTACACGTTTAGCACTGTAGGGCCGGTCGAGTTCTACAATATGTAAGGGTTTTCAAGATTGCAAACAAGTTTTAAGCTGAGTTACATGAATATTGTCTAAAATTGTGTTTTAGGCAAAATCCACAATGCAACCAGTTCGGCATATGTCAGGAGACACTGTTTGAGGGTAACAGACGGGAAACATTTCTTTTCAGCATTTCGCATGAAAACAGGGTCCAAAATCACTGTTACACGTTTAGCACTGTAGGGCCGGGCGAGTTCTACAATATGTAAGGGTTTTCAAGATTGCAAACAAGTTTTAAGCTGAGTTACATGAATATTGTCTAAAATTGTGTTTTAGGCAAAATCCACAATGCAACCAGTTCGGCATATGCCAGGAGACACTGTTTGAGGGTAACAGACGGGAAACATTTCTTTTCACGATTTCGCATGAAAACAGGGTCCAAAATCACTGTTACACGTTTAGCACTGTAGGGCCGGGCGAGTTCTACAATATGTAAGGGTTTTCAAGATTGCAAACAAGTTTTAAGCTGAGTTCCATGAACATTGTCTAAAATTGTGTTTTAGGCAAAATCCACAATGCAACCAGTTCGGCATATGCCAGGAGACACTGTTTGAGGGTAACAGACGGGAAACATTTATTTTCACGATTTCGCATGAAAACAGGGTCCAAAATCACTGTTACACGTTTAGCACTGTAGGGCCGGGCGAGTTCTACAATATGTAAGGGTTTTCAAGATTGCAAACAAGTTTTAAGCTGAGTTACATGAATATTGTCTAAAATTGTGTTTTAGGCAAAATCCACAATGCAACCAGTTCGGCATATGTCAGGAGACACTGTTTGAGGGTAACAGATGGGAAACATTTCTTTTCAGCATTTCGCATGAAAACAGGGTCCAAAATCACTGTTACACGTTTAGCACTGTAGGGCCGGGCGAGTTCTACAATATGTAAGGGTTTTCAAGATTGCAAACAAGTTTTAAGCTGAGTTACATGAATATTGTCTAAAATGGTGTTTTAGGCAAAATCCACAATGCAACCAGTTCGGCATATGCCAGGAGACACTGTTTGAGGGTAACAGACGGGAAACATTTCTTTTCACGATTTTGCATGAAAACAGGGTCCAAAATCACTGTTACACGTTTAGCACTGTAGGGCCGGGCGAGTTCTACAATATGTAAGGGTTTTCAAGATTGCAAACAAGTTTTAAGCTGAGGTCCATGAACATTGTCTAAAATTGTGTTTTAGGCAAAATCCACAATGCAACCAGTTCGGCATATGCCAGGAGACACTGTTTGAGGGTAACAGACGGGAAACATTTCTTTTCACGATTTCGCATGAAAACAGGGTCCAAAATCACTGTTAAACGTTTAGCACTGTAGGGCCGGGCGAGTTCTACAATATGTAAGGGTTTTCAAGCTTGCAAACAGTATTTAAGCTGATTTCCATGAACATTGTCAAAAATTGTGTTTTAGGCAAAATCCACAATGCAACCAGTTCGGCATATGCCAGGAGACACTGTTTGAGGGTAACAGACGGGAAACATTTCTTTTCACGATTTCGCATGAAAACAGGGTCCAAAATCACTGTTACACGTTTAGCACTGTAGGGCCGGTCGAGTTCTACAATATGTAAGGGTTTTCAAGATTGCAAACAAGTTTTAAGCTGAGTTACATGAATATTGTCTAAAATTGTGTTTTAGGCAAAATCCACAATGCAACCAGTTCGGCATATGTCAGGAGACACTGTTTGAGGGTAACAGACGGGAAACATTTCTTTTCAGCATTTCGCATGAAAACAGGGTCCAAAATCACTGTTACACGTTTAGCACTGTAGGGCCGGGCGAGTTCTACAATATGTAAGGGTTTTCAAGATTGCAAACAAGTTTTAAGCTGAGTTACATGAATATTGTCTAAAATTGTGTTTTAGGCAAAATCCACAATGCAACCAGTTCGGCATATGCCAGGAGACACTGTTTGAGGGTAACAGACGGGAAACATTTCTTTTCACGATTTCGCATGAAAACAGGGTCCAAAATCACTGTTACACGTTTAGCACTGTAGGGCCGGGCGAGTTCTACAATATGTAAGGTTTTTCAAGATTGCAAACAAGTTTTAAGCTGAGTTCCATGAACATTGTCTAAAATTGTGTTTTAGGCAAAATCCACAATGCAACCAGTTCGGCATATGCCAGGAGACACTGTTTGAGGGTAACAGACGGGAAACATTTATTTTCACGATTTCGCATGAAAACAGGGTCCAAAATCACTGTTACACGTTTAGCACTGTAGGGCCGGGCGAGTTCTACAATATGTAAGGGTTTTCAAGATTGCAAACAAGTTTTAAGCTGAGTTACATGAATATTGTCTAAAATTGTGTTTTAGGCAAAATCCACAATGCAACCAGTTCGGCATATGTCAGGAGACACTGTTTGAGGGTAACAGATGGGAAACATTTCTTTTCAGCATTTCGCATGAAAACAGGGTCCAAAATCACTGTTACACGTTTAGCACTGTAGGGCCGGGCGAGTTCTACAATATGTAAGGGTTTTCAAGATTGCAAACAAGTTTTAAGCTGAGTTACATGAATATTGTCTAAAATGGTGTTTTAGGCAAAATCCACAATGCAACCAGTTCGGCATATGCCAGGAGACACTGTTTGAGGGTAACAGACGGGAAACATTTCTTTTCACGATTTTGCATGAAAACAGGGTCCAAAATCACTGTTACACGTTTAGCACTGTAGGGCCGGGCGAGTTCTACAATATGTAAGGGTTTTCAAGATTGCAAACAAGTTTTAAGCTGAGTTCCATGAACATTGTCTAAAATTGTGTTTTAGGCAAAATCCACAATGCAACCAGTTCGGCATATGCCAGGAGACACTGTTTGAGGGTAACAGACGGGAAACATTTCTTTTCACGATTTCGCATGAAAACAGGGTCCAAAATCACTGTTACACGTTTAGCACTGTAGGGCCGGGCGAGTTCTACAATATGTAAGGGTTTTCAAGATTGCAAACAAGTTTTAAGCTGAGTTCCATGAACATTGTCTAAAATTGTGTTTTAGGCAAAATCCACAATGCAACCAGTTCGGCATATGCCAGGAGACACTGTTTGAGGGTAACAGACGGCAAACATTTCTTTTCACGATTTCGCATGAAAACAGGGTCCAAAATCACTGTTACACGTTTAGCACTGTAGGGCCGGGCGAGTTCTACAATATGTAAGGGTTTTCAAGATTGCAAACAAGTTTTAAGCTGAGTTACATGAATATTGTCTAAAATTGTGTTTTAGGCAAAATCCACAATGCAACCAGTTCGGCATATGTCAGGAGACACTGTTTGAGGGTAACAGACGGGAAACATTTCTTTTCAGCATTTCGCATGAAAACAGGGTCCAAAATCAGTGTTACACGTTTAGCACTGTAGGGCCGGGCGAGTTCTACAATATGTAAGGGTTTTCAAGATTGCAAACAAGTTTTAAGCTGAGTTCCATGAACATTGTCTAAAATTGTGTTTTAGGCAAAATCCACAATGCAACCAGTTCGGCATATGCCAGGAGACACTGTTTGAGGGTAACAGACGGGAAACATTTCTTTTCACGATTTCGCATGAAAACAGGGTCCAAAATCACTGTTACACGTTTAGCACTGTAGGGCCGGGCGAGTTCTACAATATGTAAGGGTTTTCAAGATTGCAAACAAGTTTTAAGCTGAGTTCCATGAACATTGTCTAAAATTGTGTTTTAGGCAAAATCCACAATGCAACCAGTTCGGCATATGCCAGGAGACACTGTTTGAGGGTAACAGACGGGAAACATTTCTTTTCACGATTTCGCATGAAAACAGGGTCCAAAATCACTGTTACACGTTTAGCACTGTAGGGCCGGGCGAGTTCTACAATATGTAAGGGTTTTCAAGATTGCAAACAAGTTTTAAGCTGAGTTCCATGAATATTGTCTAAAATTGTGTTTTAGGCAAAATCCACAATGCAACCAGTTCGGCATATGCCAGGAGACACTGTTTGAGGGTAACAGACGGGAAACATTTCTTTTCACGATTTCGCATGAAAACAGGGTCCAAAATCACTGTTACACGTTTAGCACTGTAGGGCCGGGCGAGTTCTACAATATGTAAGGGTTTTCAAGCTTGCAAACAGTATTTAAGCTGATTTCCATGAACATTGTCTAAAATTGTGTTTTAGGCAAAATCCACAATGCAACCAGTTCGGCATATGCCAGGAGACACTGTTTGAGGGTAACAGACGGGAAACATTTCTTTTCACGATTTCGCATGAAAACAGGGTCCAAAATCACTGTTACACGTTTAGCACTGTAGGGCCGGGCGAGTTCTACAATATGTAAGGGTTTTCAAGCTTGCAAACAGTATTTAAGCTGATTTCCATGAACATTGTCAAAAATTGTGTTTTAGGCAAAATCCACAATGCAACCAGTTCGGCATATGCCAGGAGACACTGTTTGAGGGTAACAGACGGGAAACATTTCTTTTCACGATTTCGCATGAAAACAGGGTCCAAAATCACTGTTACACGTTTAGCACTGTAGGGCCGGTCGAGTTCTACAATATGTAAGGGTTTTAAAGTTTGCAAACAAGTTTTAAGCTGAGTTACATGAATATTGTCTAAAATTGTGTTTTAGGCAAAATCCACAATGCAACCAGTTCGGCATATGTCAGGAGACACTGTTTGAGGGTAACAGACGGGAAACATTTCTTTTCAGCATTTCGCATGAAAACAGGGTCCAAAATCACTGTTACACGTTTAGCACTGTAGGGCCGGGCGAGTTCTACAATATGTAAGGGTTTTCAAGATTGCAAACAAGTTTTAAGCTGAGTTACATGAATATTGTCTAAAATTGTGTTTTAGGCAAAATCCACAATGCAACCAGTTCGGCATATGCCAGGAGACACTGTTTGAGGGTAACAGACGGGAAACATTTCTTTTCACGATTTCGCATGAAAACAGGGTCCAAAATCACTGTTACACGTTTAGCACTGTAGGGCCGGTCGAGTTCTACAATATGTAAGGGTTTTAAAGTTTGCAAACAAGTTTTAAGCTGAGTTACATGAATATTGTCTAAAATTGTGTTTTAGGCAAAATCCACAATGCAACCAGTTCGGCATATGTCAGGAGACACTGTTTGAGGGTAACAGACGGGAAACATTTCTTTTCTGCATTTCGCATTAAAACAGGGTCCAAAATCACTGTTACACGTTTAGCACTGTAGGGCCGGGCGAGTTCTACAATATGTAAGGGTTTTCAAGCTTGCAAACAGTATTTAAGCTGATTTCCATGAATATTGTCTAAAATTGTGTTTTAGGCAAAATCCACAATGCAACCAGTTCGGCATATGCCAGGAGACACTGTTTGAGGGTAACAGACGGGAAACATTTCTTTTCACGATTTCGCATGAAAACAGGGTCCAAAATCACTGTTAAACGTTTAGCACTGTAGGGCCGGGCGAGTTCTACAATATGTAAGGGTTTTCAAGCTTGCAAACAGTATTTAAGCTGATTTCCATGAACATTGTCAAAAATTGTGTTTTAGGCAAAATCCACAATGCAACCAGTTCGGCATATGCCAGGAGACACTGTTTGAGGGTAAAAGACGGGAAACATTTCTTTTCACGATTTCGCATGAAAACAGAGTCCAAAATCACTGTTACACGTTTAGCACTGTAGGGCCGGTCGAGTTCTACAATATGTAAGGGTTTTCAAGATTGCAAACAAGTTTTAAGCTGAGTTACATGAATATTGTCTAAAATTGTGTTTTAGGCAAAATCCACAATGCAACCAGTTCGGCATATGTCAGGAGACACTGTTTGAGGGTAACAGACGGGAAACATTTCTTTTCAGCATTTCGCATGAAAACAGGGTCCAAAATCACTGTTACACGTTTAGCACTGTAGGGCCGGGCGAGTTCTACAATATGTAAGGGTTTTCAAGATTGCAAACAAGTTTTAAGCTGAGTTACATGAATATTGTCTAAAATTGTGTTTTAGGCAAAATCCACAATGCAACCAGTTCGGCATATGCCAGGAGACACTGTTTGAGGGTAACAGACGGGAAACATTTCTTTTCACGATTTCTTATGAAAACAGGGTCCAAAATCACTGTTACACGTTTAGCACTGTATGGCCGGTCGAGTTCTACAATATGTAAGGGTTTTCAAGATTGCAAAATAGTTTTAAGCTGAGTTACATGAATATTGTCTAAAATTGTGTTTTAGGCAAAATCCACAATGCAACCAGTTCGGCATATGCCAGGAGACACTGTTTGAGGGTAACAGACGGGAAACATTTCTTTTCACGATTTCGCATGAAAACAGGGTCCAAAATCACTGTTACACGTTTAGCACTGTAGGGCCGGGCGAGTTCTACAATATGTAAGGGTTTTCAAGATTGCAAACAAGTTTTAAGCTGAGTTACATGAATATTGTCTAAAATGGTGTTTTAGGCAAAATCCACAATGCAACCAGTTCGGCATATGTCAGGAGACACTGTTTGAGGGTAACAGACGGGAAACATTTCTTTTCAGCATTTCGCATGAAAACAGGGTCCAAAATCACTGTTACACGTTTAGCACTGTAGGGCCGGGCGAGTTCTACAATATGTAAGGGTTTTCAAGATTGCAAACAAGTTTTAAGCTGAGTTACATGAATATTGTCTAAAATTGTGTTTTAGGCAAAATCCACAATGCAACCAGTTCGGCATATGCCAGGAGACACTGTTTGAGGGTAACAGACGGGAAACATTTCTTTTCACGATTTCGCATGAAAACAGGGTCCAAAATCACTGTTACACGTTTAGCACTGTAGGGCCGGGCGAGTTCTACAATATGTAAGGGTTTTCAAGATTGCAAACAAGTTTTAAGCTGAGTTCCATGAACATTGTCTAAAATTGTGTTTTAGGCAAAATCCACAATGCAACCAGTTCGGCATATGCCAGGAGACACTGTTTGAGGGTAACAGACGGGAAACATTTATTTTCACGATTTCGCATGAAAACAGGGTCCAAAATCACTGTTACACGTTTAGCACTGTAGGGCCGGGCGAGTTCTACAATATGTAAGGGTTTTCAAGATTGCAAACAAGTTTTAAGCTGAGTTACATGAATATTGTCTAAAATTGTGTTTTAGGCAAAATCCACAATGCAACCAGTTCGGCATATGTCAGGAGACACTGTTTGAGGGTAACAGACGGGAAACATTTCTTTTCAGCATTTCGCATGAAAACAGGGTCCAAAATCACTGTTACACGTTTAGCACTGTAGGGCCGGGCGAGTTCTACAATATGTAAGGGTTTTCAAGATTGCAAACAAGTTTTAAGCTGAGTTACATGAATATTGTCTAAAATTGTGTTTTAGGCAAAATCCACAATGCAACCAGTTCGGCATATGCCAGGAGACACTGTTTGAGGGTAACAGACGGGAAACATTTCTTTTCACGATTTCGCATGAAAACAGGGTCCAAAATCACTGTTACACGTTTAGCACTGTAGGGCCGGGCGAGTTCTACAATATGTAAGGGTTTTCAAGATTGCAAACAAGTTTTAAGCTGAGTTCCATGAACATTGTCTAAAATTGTGTTTTAGGCAAAATCCACAATGCAACCAGTTCGGCATATGCCAGGAGACACTGTTTGAGGGTAACAGACGGGAAACATTTATTTTCACGATTTCGCATGAAAACAGGGTCCAAAATCACTGTTACACGTTTAGCACTGTAGGGCCGGGCGAGTTCTACAATATGTAAGGGTTTTCAAGATTGCAAACAAGTTTTAAGCTGAGTTACATGAATATTGTCTAAAATTGTGTTTTAGGCAAAATCCACAATGCAACCAGTTCGGCATATGTCAGGAGACACTGTTTGAGGGTAACAGATGGGAAACATTTCTTTTCAGCATTTCGCATGAAAACAGGGTCCAAAATCACTGTTACACGTTTAGCACTGTAGGGCCGGGCGAGTTCTACAATATGTAAGGGTTTTCAAGATTGCAAACAAGTTTTAAGCTGAGTTACATGAATATTGTCTAAAATGGTGTTTTAGGCAAAATCCACAATGCAACCAGTTCGGCATATGCCAGGAGACACTGTTTGAGGGTAACAGACGGGAAACATTTCTTTTCACGATTTTGCATGAAAACAGGGTCCAAAATCACTGTTACACGTTTAGCACTGTAGGGCCGGGCGAGTTCTACAATATGTAAGGGTTTTCAAGATTGCAAACAAGTTTTAAGCTGAGGTCCATGAACATTGTCTAAAATTGTGTTTTAGGCAAAATCCACAATGCAACCAGTTCGGCATATGCCAGGAGACACTGTTTGAGGGTAACAGACGGGAAACATTTCTTTTCACGATTTCGCATGAAAACAGGGTCCAAAATCACTGTTAAACGTTTAGCACTGTAGGGCCGGGCGAGTTCTACAATATGTAAGGGTTTTCAAGCTTGCAAACAGTATTTAAGCTGATTTCCATGAACATTGTCAAAAATTGTGTTTTAGGCAAAATCCACAATGCAACCAGTTCGGCATATGCCAGGAGACACTGTTTGAGGGTAACAGACGGGAAACATTTCTTTTCACGATTTCGCATGAAAACAGGGTCCAAAATCACTGTTACACGTTTAGCACTGTAGGGCCGGTCGAGTTCTACAATATGTAAGGGTTTTCAAGATTGCAAACAAGTTTTAAGCTGAGTTACATGAATATTGTCTAAAATTGTGTTTTAGGCAAAATCCACAATGCAACCAGTTCGGCATATGTCAGGAGACACTGTTTGAGGGTAACAGACGGGAAACATTTCTTTTCAGCATTTCGCATGAAAACAGGGTCCAAAATCACTGTTACACGTTTAGCACTGTAGGGCCGGGCGAGTTCTACAATATGTAAGGGTTTTCAAGATTGCAAACAAGTTTTAAGCTGAGTTACATGAATATTGTCTAAAATTGTGTTTTAGGCAAAATCCACAATGCAACCAGTTCGGCATATGCCAGGAGACACTGTTTGAGGGTAACAGACGGGAAACATTTCTTTTCACGATTTCGCATGAAAACAGGGTCCAAAATCACTGTTACACGTTTAGCACTGTAGGGCCGGGCGAGTTCTACAATATGTAAGGTTTTTCAAGATTGCAAACAAGTTTTAAGCTGAGTTCCATGAACATTGTCTAAAATTGTGTTTTAGGCAAAATCCACAATGCAACCAGTTCGGCATATGCCAGGAGACACTGTTTGAGGGTAACAGACGGGAAACATTTATTTTCACGATTTCGCATGAAAACAGGGTCCAAAATCACTGTTACACGTTTAGCACTGTAGGGCCGGGCGAGTTCTACAATATGTAAGGGTTTTCAAGATTGCAAACAAGTTTTAAGCTGAGTTACATGAATATTGTCTAAAATTGTGTTTTAGGCAAAATCCACAATGCAACCAGTTCGGCATATGTCAGGAGACACTGTTTGAGGGTAACAGATGGGAAACATTTCTTTTCAGCATTTCGCATGAAAACAGGGTCCAAAATCACTGTTACACGTTTAGCACTGTAGGGCCGGGCGAGTTCTACAATATGTAAGGGTTTTCAAGATTGCAAACAAGTTTTAAGCTGAGTTACATGAATATTGTCTAAAATGGTGTTTTAGGCAAAATCCACAATGCAACCAGTTCGGCATATGCCAGGAGACACTGTTTGAGGGTAACAGACGGGAAACATTTCTTTTCACGATTTTGCATGAAAACAGGGTCCAAAATCACTGTTACACGTTTAGCACTGTAGGGCCGGGCGAGTTCTACAATATGTAAGGGTTTTCAAGATTGCAAACAAGTTTTAAGCTGAGTTCCATGAACATTGTCTAAAATTGTGTTTTAGGCAAAATCCACAATGCAACCAGTTCGGCATATGCCAGGAGACACTGTTTGAGGGTAACAGACGGGAAACATTTCTTTTCACGATTTCGCATGAAAACAGGGTCCAAAATCACTGTTACACGTTTAGCACTGTAGGGCCGGGCGAGTTCTACAATATGTAAGGGTTTTCAAGATTGCAAACAAGTTTTAAGCTGAGTTCCATGAACATTGTCTAAAATTGTGTTTTAGGCAAAATCCACAATGCAACCAGTTCGGCATATGCCAGGAGACACTGTTTGAGGGTAACAGACGGCAAACATTTCTTTTCACGATTTCGCATGAAAACAGGGTCCAAAATCACTGTTACACGTTTAGCACTGTAGGGCCGGGCGAGTTCTACAATATGTAAGGGTTTTCAAGATTGCAAACAAGTTTTAAGCTGAGTTACATGAATATTGTCTAAAATTGTGTTTTAGGCAAAATCCACAATGCAACCAGTTCGGCATATGTCAGGAGACACTGTTTGAGGGTAACAGACGGGAAACATTTCTTTTCAGCATTTCGCATGAAAACAGGGTCCAAAATCAGTGTTACACGTTTAGCACTGTAGGGCCGGGCGAGTTCTACAATATGTAAGGGTTTTCAAGATTGCAAACAAGTTTTAAGCTGAGTTCCATGAACATTGTCTAAAATTGTGTTTTAGGCAAAATCCACAATGCAACCAGTTCGGCATATGCCAGGAGACACTGTTTGAGGGTAACAGACGGGAAACATTTCTTTTCACGATTTCGCATGAAAACAGGGTCCAAAATCACTGTTACACGTTTAGCACTGTAGGGCCGGGCGAGTTCTACAATATGTAAGGGTTTTCAAGATTGCAAACAAGTTTTAAGCTGAGTTCCATGAACATTGTCTAAAATTGTGTTTTAGGCAAAATCCACAATGCAACCAGTTCGGCATATGCCAGGAGACACTGTTTGAGGGTAACAGACGGGAAACATTTCTTTTCACGATTTCGCATGAAAACAGGGTCCAAAATCACTGTTACACGTTTAGCACTGTAGGGCCGGGCGAGTTCTACAATATGTAAGGGTTTTCAAGATTGCAAACAAGTTTTAAGCTGAGTTCCATGAATATTGTCTAAAATTGTGTTTTAGGCAAAATCCACAATGCAACCAGTTCGGCATATGCCAGGAGACACTGTTTGAGGGTAACAGACGGGAAACATTTCTTTTCACGATTTCGCATGAAAACAGGGTCCAAAATCACTGTTACACGTTTAGCACTGTAGGGCCGGGCGAGTTCTACAATATGTAAGGGTTTTCAAGCTTGCAAACAGTATTTAAGCTGATTTCCATGAACATTGTCTAAAATTGTGTTTTAGGCAAAATCCACAATGCAACCAGTTCGGCATATGCCAGGAGACACTGTTTGAGGGTAACAGACGGGAAACATTTCTTTTCACGATTTCGCATGAAAACAGGGTCCAAAATCACTGTTACACGTTTAGCACTGTAGGGCCGGGCGAGTTCTACAATATGTAAGGGTTTTCAAGCTTGCAAACAGTATTTAAGCTGATTTCCATGAACATTGTCAAAAATTGTGTTTTAGGCAAAATCCACAATGCAACCAGTTCGGCATATGCCAGGAGACACTGTTTGAGGGTAACAGACGGGAAACATTTCTTTTCACGATTTCGCATGAAAACAGGGTCCAAAATCACTGTTACACGTTTAGCACTGTAGGGCCGGTCGAGTTCTACAATATGTAAGGGTTTTAAAGTTTGCAAACAAGTTTTAAGCTGAGTTACATGAATATTGTCTAAAATTGTGTTTTAGGCAAAATCCACAATGCAACCAGTTCGGCATATGTCAGGAGACACTGTTTGAGGGTAACAGACGGGAAACATTTCTTTTCAGCATTTCGCATGAAAACAGGGTCCAAAATCACTGTTACACGTTTAGCACTGTAGGGCCGGGCGAGTTCTACAATATGTAAGGGTTTTCAAGATTGCAAACAAGTTTTAAGCTGAGTTACATGAATATTGTCTAAAATTGTGTTTTAGGCAAAATCCACAATGCAACCAGTTCGGCATATGCCAGGAGACACTGTTTGAGGGTAACAGACGGGAAACATTTCTTTTCACGATTTCGCATGAAAACAGGGTCCAAAATCACTGTTACACGTTTAGCACTGTAGGGCCGGTCGAGTTCTACAATATGTAAGGGTTTTAAAGTTTGCAAACAAGTTTTAAGCTGAGTTACATGAATATTGTCTAAAATTGTGTTTTAGGCAAAATCCACAATGCAACCAGTTCGGCATATGTCAGGAGACACTGTTTGAGGGTAACAGACGGGAAACATTTCTTTTCTGCATTTCGCATTAAAACAGGGTCCAAAATCACTGTTACACGTTTAGCACTGTAGGGCCGGGCGAGTTCTACAATATGTAAGGGTTTTCAAGCTTGCAAACAGTATTTAAGCTGATTTCCATGAATATTGTCTAAAATTGTGTTTTAGGCAAAATCCACAATGCAACCAGTTCGGCATATGCCAGGAGACACTGTTTGAGGGTAACAGACGGGAAACATTTCTTTTCACGATTTCGCATGAAAACAGGGTCCAAAATCACTGTTAAACGTTTAGCACTGTAGGGCCGGGCGAGTTCTACAATATGTAAGGGTTTTCAAGCTTGCAAACAGTATTTAAGCTGATTTCCATGAACATTGTCAAAAATTGTGTTTTAGGCAAAATCCACAATGCAACCAGTTCGGCATATGCCAGGAGACACTGTTTGAGGGTAAAAGACGGGAAACATTTCTTTTCACGATTTCGCATGAAAACAGAGTCCAAAATCACTGTTACACGTTTAGCACTGTAGGGCCGGTCGAGTTCTACAATATGTAAGGGTTTTCAAGATTGCAAACAAGTTTTAAGCTGAGTTACATGAATATTGTCTAAAATTGTGTTTTAGGCAAAATCCACAATGCAACCAGTTCGGCATATGTCAGGAGACACTGTTTGAGGGTAACAGACGGGAAACATTTCTTTTCAGCATTTCGCATGAAAACAGGGTCCAAAATCACTGTTACACGTTTAGCACTGTAGGGCCGGGCGAGTTCTACAATATGTAAGGGTTTTCAAGATTGCAAACAAGTTTTAAGCTGAGTTACATGAATATTGTCTAAAATTGTGTTTTAGGCAAAATCCACAATGCAACCAGTTCGGCATATGCCAGGAGACACTGTTTGAGGGTAACAGACGGGAAACATTTCTTTTCACGATTTCTTATGAAAACAGGGTCCAAAATCACTGTTACACGTTTAGCACTGTATGGCCGGTCGAGTTCTACAATATGTAAGGGTTTTCAAGATTGCAAAATAGTTTTAAGCTGAGTTACATGAATATTGTCTAAAATTGTGTTTTAGGCAAAATCCACAATGCAACCAGTTCGGCATATGCCAGGAGACACTGTTTGAGGGTAACAGACGGGAAACATTTCTTTTCACGATTTCGCATGAAAACAGGGTCCAAAATCACTGTTACACGTTTAGCACTGTAGGGCCGGGCGAGTTCTACAATATGTAAGGGTTTTCAAGATTGCAAACAAGTTTTAAGCTGAGTTCCATGAACATTGTCTAAAATTGTGTTTTAGGCAAAATCCACAATGCAACCAGTTCGGCATATGCCAGGAGACACTGTTTGAGGGTAACAGACGGGAAACATTTATTTTCACGATTTCGCATGAAAACAGGGTCCAAAATCACTGTTACACGTTTAGCACTGTAGGGCCGGGCGAGTTCTACAATATGTAAGGGTTTTCAAGATTGCAAACAAGTTTTAAGCTGAGTTACATGAATATTGTCTAAAATTGTGTTTTAGGCAAAATCCACAATGCAACCAGTTCGGCATATGTCAGGAGACACTGTTTGAGGGTAACAGATGGGAAACATTTCTTTTCAGCATTTCGCATGAAAACAGGGTCCAAAATCACTGTTACACGTTTAGCACTGTAGGGCCGGGCGAGTTCTACAATATGTAAGGGTTTTCAAGATTGCAAACAAGTTTTAAGCTGAGTTACATGAATATTGTCTAAAATGGTGTTTTAGGCTAAATCCACAATGCAACCAGTTCGGCATATGCCAGGAGACACTGTTTGAGGGTAACAGACGGGAAACATTTCTTTTCACGATTTTGCATGAAAACAGGGTCCAAAATCAGTGTTACACGTTTAGCACTGGAGGGCCGGGCGAGTTCTACAATATGTAAGGGTTTTCAAGCTTGCAAACAGTATTTAAGCTGATTTCCATGAATATTGTCTAAAATTGTGTTTTAGGCAAAATCCACAATGCAACCAGTTCGGCATATGCCAGGAGACACTGTTTGAGGGTAACAGACGGCAAACATTTCTTTTCACGATTTCGCATGAAAACAGGGTCCAAAATCACTGTTACACGTTTAGCACTGTAGGGCCGGGCGAGTTCTACAATATGTAAGGGTTTTCAAGATTGCAAACAAGTTTTAAGCTGAGTTACATGAATATTGTCTAAAATTGTGTTTTAGGCAAAATCCACAATGCAACCAGTTCGGCATATGTCAGGAGACACTGTTTGAGGGTAACAGGACGGGAAACATTTCTTTTCAGCATTTCGCATGAAAACAGGGTCCAAAATCAGTGTTACACGTTTAGCACTGGAGGGCCGGGCGAGTTCTACAATATGTAAGGGTTTTCAAGCTTGCAAACAGTATTTAACCCTCGTGTTGTCCTCCCAAATGCCTTACGCCTTTTGTCCTCTGGGGTCAAAAATGACCCCGCCTGGTTTGACTGTTTATAAAGCATACAGTATACATTTTCAATCAATTCTGTGTTACATCTTTATTCTTACTTCTGTTCAACCCATTACTATAATTTTTTTCATTTGTTTTGGAATTTAGAGCCAATAGACCTTGTTTACATAAAAGTATACCCTGTTTTTAAGTAAAAATACAATGAAACTATGAATTATTTTGACCTATTATTATTTTGACTATTTCACTTATCACTGAGTGGTATTTGTAAAAGTTTAGTGAGGATGCTGTTTTTGAATCATTTTATTTTTATTAATGACAGCCCATAATCACACCTTTTGTCCTCTGGGGTCAAAAATGACCCCGCCTGGTTTGACTGTTTATAAAGCATACAGTATACATTTTCAATCAATTCTGTGTTACATCTTTAGTCTTACTTCTGTTCAACCCATTACTAGAATTTTTTTCATTTGTTTTGGAATTTAGAGCCAATAGACCTTGTTTACATAAAAGTATACCCTGTTTTTAAGTAAAAATACAATGAAACTATGAATTATTTTGACCTATTATTATTTTGACTATTTCACTTATCACTGAGTGGTATTTGTAAAAGTTTAGTGAGGATGCTGTTTTTGAATCATTTAATTTTTATTAATGACAGCCCATAATCACACCTTTTGTCCTCTGGGGTCAAAAATGACCCCGCCTGGTTTGACTGTTTATAAAGCATACAGTATACATTTTCAATCAATTCTGTGTTACATCTTTAGTCTTACTTCTGTTCAACCCATTACTAGAATTTTTTTCATTTGTTTTGGAATTTAGAGCCAATAGACCTTGTTTACATAAAAGTATACCCTGTTTTTGAGTAAAAATACAATGAAACTATGAATTATTTTGACCTATTATTATTTTGACTATTTGACTTATCACTGAGTGGTATTTGTAAAAGTTTAGTGAGGATGCTGTTTTTGAATCATTTTATTTTTATTAATGACAGCCCATAATCACACCTTTTGTTTTGCCTGGTTTGACTGTTTATAAAGCATACAGTATACATTTTCAATCAATTCTGTGTTACATATTTAGTCTGAAAATAACGGTAGTTGTTTAATACTATGCTCTTTATGATTCAAACAAATTTGAAGTAATTTGATTGAATTATGGGTGTTTTACTAAATGTAATAACTTCTGTTGTCCTCTGGGATCAAAAAGACCCCGCAGCACAAAGTTTACATACTGCTTGGCAAAACATCTTTGATCATGTTTCTTTGATGTGTGGGGTCAAAACATCTTTGATCATGTTTCTTTGATGTGTGGGGTCAAGCAATGGTTATGACAACAACAACAACAAAAAAAGTATTACACACAACCAGTTCGGCATATGTCAGGAGACACTGTTTGAGGGTAACAGACGGGAAACATTTCTTTTCAGCATTTCGCATGAAAACAGGGTCCAAAATCAGTGTTACACGTTTAGCACTGGAGGGCCGGGCGAGTTCTACAATATGTAAGGGTTTTCAAGCTTGCAAACAGTATTTAAGCTGATTTCCATGAATATTGTCTAAAATTGTGTTTTAGGCAAAATCCACAATGCAACCAGTTCGGCATATGCCAGGAGACACTGTTTGAGGGTAACAGACGGGAAACATTTCTTTTCACGATTTCGCATGAAAACAGGGTCCAAAATCACTGTTACACGTTTAGCACTGTAGGGCCGGTCGAGTTCTACAATATGTAAGGGTTTTCAAGATTGCAAACAAGTTTTAAGCTGAGTTACATGAATATTGTCTAAAATTGTGTTTTAGGCAAAATCCACAATGCAACCAGTTCGGCATATGTCAGGAGACACTGTTTGAGGGTAACAGACGGGAAACATTTCTTTTCAGCATTTCGCATGAAAACAGGGTCCAAAATCACTGTTACACGTTTAGCACTGTAGGGCCGGGCGAGTTCTACAATATGTAAGGGTTTTCAAGATTGCAAACAAGTTTTAAGCTGAGTTACATGAATATTGTCTAAAATTGTGTTTTAGGCAAAATCCACAATGCAACCAGTTCGGCATATGCCAGGAGACACTGTTTGAGGGTAACAGACGGGAAACATTTCTTTTCACGATTTCGCATGAAAACAGGGTCCAAAATCACTGTTACACGTTTAGCACTGTAGGGCCGGGCGAGTTCTACAATATGTAAGGGTTTTCAAGATTGCAAACAAGTTTTAAGCTGAGTTCCATGAACATTGTCTAAAATTGTGTTTTAGGCAAAATCCACAATGCAACCAGTTCGGCATATGCCAGGAGACACTGTTTGAGGGTAACAGACGGGAAACATTTATTTTCACGATTTCGCATGAAAACAGGGTCCAAAATCACTGTTACACGTTTAGCACTGTAGGGTCGGGCGAGTTCTACAATATGTAAGGGTTTTCAAGATTGCAAACAAGTTTTAAGCTGAGTTACATGAATATTGTCTAAAATTGTGTTTTAGGCAAAATCCACAATGCAACCAGTTCGGCATATGTCAGGAGACACTGTTTGAGGGTAACAGATGGGAAACATTTCTTTTCAGCATTTCGCATGAAAACAGGGTCCAAAATCACTGTTACACGTTTAGCACTGTAGGGCCGGGCGAGTTCTACAATATGTAAGGGTTTTCAAGATTGCAAACAAGTTTTAAGCTGAGTTACATGAATATTGTCTAAAATGGTGTTTTAGGCAAAATCCACAATGCAACCAGTTCGGCATATGCCAGGAGACACTGTTTGAGGGTAACAGACGGGAAACATTTCTTTTCACGATTTTGCATGAAAACAGGGTCCAAAATCACTGTTACACGTTTAGCACTGTAGGGCCGGGCGAGTTCTACAATATGTAAGGGTTTTCAAGATTGCAAACAAGTTTTAAGCTGAGTTCCATGAACATTGTCTAAAATTGTGTTTTAGGCAAAATCCACAATGCAACCAGTTCGGCATATGCCAGGAGACACTGTTTGAGGGTAACAGACGGGAAACATTTCTTTTCACGATTTCGCATGAAAACAGGGTCCAAAATCACTGTTACACGTTTAGCACTGTAGGGCCGGGCGAGTTCTACAATATGTAAGGGTTTTCAAGATTGCAAACAAGTTTTAAGCTGAGTTCCATGAACATTGTCTAAAATTGTGTTTTAGGCAAAATCCACAATGCAACCAGTTCGGCATATGCCAGGAGACACTGTTTGAGGGTAACAGACGGCAAACATTTCTTTTCACGATTTCGCATGAAAACAGGGTCCAAAATCACTGTTACACGTTTAGCACTGTAGGGCCGGGCGAGTTCTACAATATGTAAGGGTTTTCAAGATTGCAAACAAGTTTTAAGCTGAGTTACATGAATATTGTCTAAAATTGTGTTT
The DNA here is from genome assembly GCF_964263955.1 of Coregonus lavaretus. Taxonomy (NCBI): domain Eukaryota; kingdom Metazoa; phylum Chordata; class Actinopteri; order Salmoniformes; family Salmonidae; genus Coregonus; species Coregonus lavaretus. Next base: position 245,249 of record NW_028164326.1, on the reverse strand, counting down.
TAGGCAAAATCCACAATGCAACCAGTTCGGCATATGTCAGGAGACACTGTTTGAGGGTAACAGACGGGAAACATTTCTTTTCAGCATTTCGCATGAAAACAGGGTCCAAAATCAGTGTTACACGTTTAGCACTGTAGGGCCGGGCGAGTTCTACAATATGTAAGGGTTTTCAAGATTGCAAACAAGTTTTAAGCTGAGTTCCATGAACATTGTCTAAAATTGTGTTTTAGGCAAAATCCACAATGCAACCAGTTCGGCATATGCCAGGAGACACTGTTTGAGGGTAACAGACGGGAAACATTTCTTTTCACGATTTCGCATGAAAACAGGGTCCAAAATCACTGTTACACGTTTAGCACTGTAGGGCCGGGCGAGTTCTACAATATGTAAGGGTTTTCAAGATTGCAAACAAGTTTTAAGCTGAGTTCCATGAACATTGTCTAAAATTGTGTTTTAGGCAAAATCCACAATGCAACCAGTTCGGCATATGCCAGGAGACACTGTTTGAGGGTAACAGACGGGAAACATTTCTTTTCACGATTTCGCATGAAAACAGGGTCCAAAATCACTGTTACACGTTTAGCACTGTAGGGCCGGGCGAGTTCTACAATATGTAAGGGTTTTCAAGATTGCAAACAAGTTTTAAGCTGAGTTCCATGAATATTGTCTAAAATTGTGTTTTAGGCAAAATCCACAATGCAACCAGTTCGGCATATGCCAGGAGACACTGTTTGAGGGTAACAGACGGGAAACATTTCTTTTCACGATTTCGCATGAAAACAGGGTCCAAAATCACTGTTACACGTTTAGCACTGTAGGGCCGGGCGAGTTCTACAATATGTAAGGGTTTTCAAGCTTGCAAACAGTATTTAAGCTGATTTCCATGAACATTGTCTAAAATTGTGTTTTAGGCAAAATCCACAATGCAACCAGTTCGGCATATGCCAGGAGACACTGTTTGAGGGTAACAGACGGGAAACATTTCTTTTCACGATTTCGCATGAAAACAGGGTCCAAAATCACTGTTACACGTTTAGCACTGTAGGGCCGGGCGAGTTCTACAATATGTAAGGGTTTTCAAGCTTGCAAACAGTATTTAAGCTGATTTCCATGAACATTGTCAAAAATTGTGTTTTAGGCAAAATCCACAATGCAACCAGTTCGGCATATGCCAGGAGACACTGTTTGAGGGTAACAGACGGGAAACATTTCTTTTCACGATTTCGCATGAAAACAGGGTCCAAAATCACTGTTACACGTTTAGCACTGTAGGGCCGGTCGAGTTCTACAATATGTAAGGGTTTTAAAGTTTGCAAACAAGTTTTAAGCTGAGTTACATGAATATTGTCTAAAATTGTGTTTTAGGCAAAATCCACAATGCAACCAGTTCGGCATATGTCAGGAGACACTGTTTGAGGGTAACAGACGGGAAACATTTCTTTTCTGCATTTCGCATTAAAACAGGGTCCAAAATCACTGTTACACGTTTAGCACTGTAGGGCCGGGCGAGTTCTACAATATGTAAGGGTTTTCAAGATTGCAAACAAGTTTTAAGCTGAGTTACATGAATATTGTCTAAAATTGTGTTTTAGGCAAAATCCACAATGCAACCAGTTCGGCATATGCCAGGAGACACTGTTTGAGGGTAACAGACGGGAAACATTTCTTTTCACGATTTCGCATGAAAACAGGGTCCAAAATCACTGTTACACGTTTAGCACTGTAGGGCCGGTCGAGTTCTACAATATGTAAGGGTTTTAAAGTTTGCAAACAAGTTTTAAGCTGAGTTACATGAATATTGTCTAAAATTGTGTTTTAGGCAAAATCCACAATGCAACCAGTTCGGCATATGTCAGGAGACACTGTTTGAGGGTAACAGACGGGAAACATTTCTTTTCTGCATTTCGCATTAAAACAGGGTCCAAAATCACTGTTACACGTTTAGCACTGTAGGGCCGGGCGAGTTCTACAATATGTAAGGGTTTTCAAGCTTGCAAACAGTATTTAAGCTGATTTCCATGAATATTGTCTAAAATTGTGTTTTAGGCAAAATCCACAATGCAACCAGTTCGGCATATGCCAGGAGACACTGTTTGAGGGTAACAGACGGGAAACATTTCTTTTCACGATTTCGCATGAAAACAGGGTCCAAAATCACTGTTAAACGTTTAGCACTGTAGGGCCGGGCGAGTTCTACAATATGTAAGGGTTTTCAAGCTTGCAAACAGTATTTAAGCTGATTTCCATGAACATTGTCAAAAATTGTGTTTTAGGCAAAATCCACAATGCAACCAGTTCGGCATATGCCAGGAGACACTGTTTGAGGGTAAAAGACGGGAAACATTTCTTTTCACGATTTCGCATGAAAACAGAGTCCAAAATCACTGTTACACGTTTAGCACTGTAGGGCCGGTCGAGTTCTACAATATGTAAGGGTTTTCAAGATTGCAAACAAGTTTTAAGCTGAGTTACATGAATATTGTCTAAAATTGTGTTTTAGGCAAAATCCACAATGCAACCAGTTCGGCATATGTCAGGAGACACTGTTTGAGGGTAACAGACGGGAAACATTTCTTTTCAGCATTTCGCATGAAAACAGGGTCCAAAATCACTGTTACACGTTTAGCACTGTAGGGCCGGGCGAGTTCTACAATATGTAAGGGTTTTCAAGATTGCAAACAAGTTTTAAGCTGAGTTACATGAATATTGTCTAAAATTGTGTTTTAGGCAAAATCCACAATGCAACCAGTTCGGCATATGCCAGGAGACACTGTTTGAGGGTAACAGACGGGAAACATTTCTTTTCACGATTTCTTATGAAAACAGGGTCCAAAATCACTGTTACACGTTTAGCACTGTATGGCCGGTCGAGTTCTACAATATGTAAGGGTTTTCAAGATTGCAAAATAGTTTTAAGCTGAGTTACATGAATATTGTCTAAAATTGTGTTTTAGGCAAAATCCACAATGCAACCAGTTCGGCATATGCCAGGAGACACTGTTTGAGGGTAACAGACGGGAAACATTTCTTTTCACGATTTCGCATGAAAACAGGGTCCAAAATCACTGTTACACGTTTAGCACTGTAGGGCCGGGCGAGTTCTACAATATGTAAGGGTTTTCAAGATTGCAAACAAGTTTTAAGCTGAGTTCCATGAACATTGTCTAAAATTGTGTTTTAGGCAAAATCCACAATGCAACCAGTTCGGCATATGCCAGGAGACACTGTTTGAGGGTAACAGACGGGAAACATTTATTTTCACGATTTCGCATGAAAACAGGGTCCAAAATCACTGTTACACGTTTAGCACTGTAGGGCCGGGCGAGTTCTACAATATGTAAGGGTTTTCAAGATTGCAAACAAGTTTTAAGCTGAGTTACATGAATATTGTCTAAAATTGTGTTTTAGGCAAAATCCACAATGCAACCAGTTCGGCATATGTCAGGAGACACTGTTTGAGGGTAACAGATGGGAAACATTTCTTTTCAGCATTTCGCATGAAAACAGGGTCCAAAATCACTGTTACACGTTTAGCACTGTAGGGCCGGGCGAGTTCTACAATATGTAAGGGTTTTCAAGATTGCAAACAAGTTTTAAGCTGAGTTACATGAATATTGTCTAAAATGGTGTTTTAGGCAAAATCCACAATGCAACCAGTTCGGCATATGCCAGGAGACACTGTTTGAGGGTAACAGACGGGAAACATTTCTTTTCACGATTTTGCATGAAAACAGGGTCCAAAATCACTGTTACACGTTTAGCACTGTAGGGCCGGGCGAGTTCTACAATATGTAAGGGTTTTCAAGATTGCAAACAAGTTTTAAGCTGAGTTCCATGAACATTGTCTAAAATTGTGTTTTAGGCAAAATCCACAATGCAACCAGTTCGGCATATGCCAGGAGACACTGTTTGAGGGTAACAGACGGGAAACATTTCTTTTCACGATTTCGCATGAAAACAGGGTCCAAAATCACTGTTACACGTTTAGCACTGTAGGGCCGGGCGAGTTCTACAATATGTAAGGGTTTTCAAGATTGCAAACAAGTTTTAAGCTGAGTTCCATGAACATTGTCTAAAATTGTGTTTTAGGCAAAATCCACAATGCAACCAGTTCGGCATATGCCAGGAGACACTGTTTGAGGGTAACAGACGGCAAACATTTCTTTTCACGATTTCGCATGAAAACAGGGTCCAAAATCACTGTTACACGTTTAGCACTGTAGGGCCGGGCGAGTTCTACAATATGTAAGGGTTTTCAAGATTGCAAACAAGTTTTAAGCTGAGTTACATGAATATTGTCTAAAATTGTGTTTTAGGCAAAATCCACAATGCAACCAGTTCGGCATATGTCAGGAGACACTGTTTGAGGGTAACAGACGGGAAACATTTCTTTTCAGCATTTCGCATGAAAACAGGGTCCAAAATCAGTGTTACACGTTTAGCACTGTAGGGCCGGGCGAGTTCTACAATATGTAAGGGTTTTCAAGATTGCAAACAAGTTTTAAGCTGAGTTCCATGAACATTGTCTAAAATTGTGTTTTAGGCAAAATCCACAATGCAACCAGTTCGGCATATGCCAGGAGACACTGTTTGAGGGTAACAGACGGGAAACATTTCTTTTCACGATTTCGCATGAAAACAGGGTCCAAAATCACTGTTACACGTTTAGCACTGTAGGGCCGGGCGAGTTCTACAATATGTAAGGGTTTTCAAGATTGCAAACAAGTTTTAAGCTGAGTTCCATGAACATTGTCTAAAAGTGTGTTTTAGGCAAAATCCACAATGCAACCAGTTCGGCATATGCCAGGAGACACTGTTTGAGGGTAACAGACGGGAAACATTTCTTTTCACGATTTCGCATGAAAACAGGGTCCAAAATCACTGTTACACGTTTAGCACTGTAGGGCCGGGCGAGTTCTACAATATGTAAGGGTTTTCAAGATTGCAAACAAGTTTTAAGCTGAGTTCCATGAATATTGTCTAAAATTGTGTTTTAGGCAAAATCCACAATGCAACCAGTTCGGCATATGCCAGGAGACACTGTTTGAGGGTAACAGACGGGAAACATTTCTTTTCACGATTTCGCATGAAAACAGGGTCCAAAATCACTGTTACACGTTTAGCACTGTAGGGCCGGGCGAGTTCTACAATATGTAAGGGTTTTCAAGCTTGCAAACAGTATTTAAGCTGATTTCCATGAACATTGTCTAAAATTGTGTTTTAGGCAAAATCCACAATGCAACCAGTTCGGCATATGCCAGGAGACACTGTTTGAGGGTAACAGACGGGAAACATTTCTTTTCACGATTTCGCATGAAAACAGGGTCCAAAATCACTGTTACACGTTTAGCACTGTAGGGCCGGGCGAGTTCTACAATATGTAAGGGTTTTCAAGCTTGCAAACAGTATTTAAGCTGATTTCCATGAACATTGTCAAAAATTGTGTTTTAGGCAAAATCCACAATGCAACCAGTTCGGCATATGCCAGGAGACACTGTTTGAGGGTAACAGACGGGAAACATTTCTTTTCACGATTTCGCATGAAAACAGGGTCCAAAATCACTGTTACACGTTTAGCACTGTAGGGCCGGTCGAGTTCAACAATATGTAAGTGTTTTAAAGTTTGCAAACAAGTTTTAAGCTGAGTTACATGAATATTGTCTAAAATTGTGTTTTAGGCAAAATCCACAATGCAACCAGTTCGGCATATGTCAGGAGACACTGTTTGAGGGTAACAGACGGGAAACATTTATTTTCTGCATTTCGCATTAAAACAGGGTCCAAAATCACTGTTACACGTTTAGCACTGTAGGGCCGGGCGAGTTCTACAATATGTAAGGGTTTTCAAGATTGCAAACAAGTTTTAAGCTGAGTTACATGAATATTGTCTAAAATTGTGTTTTAGGCAAAATCCACAATGCAACCAGTTCGGCATATGCCAGGAGACACTGTTTGAGGGTAACAGACGGGAAACATTTCTTTTCACGATTTCGCATGAAAACAGGGTCCAAAATCACTGTTACACGTTTAGCACTGTAGGGCCGGTCGAGTTCTACAATATGTAAGGGTTTTAAAGTTTGCAAACAAGTTTTAAGCTGAGTTACATGAATATTGTCTAAAATTGTGTTTTAGGCAAAATCCACAATGCAACCAGTTCGGCATATGTCAGGAGACACTGTTTGAGGGTAACAGAAGGGAAACATTTCTTTTCTGCATTTCGCATTAAAACAGGGTCCAAAATCACTGTTACACGTTTAGCACTGTAGGGCCGGGCGAGTTCTACAATATGTAAGGGTTTTCAAGCTTGCAAACAGTATTTAAGCTGATTTCCATGAATATTGTCTAAAATTGTGTTTTAGGCAAAATCCACAATGCAACCAGTTCGGCATATGCCAGGAGACACTGTTTGAGGGTAACAGACGGGAAACATTTCTTTTCACGATTTCGCATGAAAACAGGGTCCAAAATCACTGTTAAACGTTTAGCACTGTAGGGCCGGGCGAGTTCTACAATATGTAAGGGTTTTCAAGCTTGCAAACAGTATTTAAGCTGATTTCCATGAACATTGTCAAAAATTGTGTTTTAGGCAAAATCCACAATGCAACCAGTTCGGCATATGCCAGGAGACACTGTTTGAGGGTAAAAGACGGGAAACATTTCTTTTCACGATTTCGCATGAAAACAGAGTCCAAAATCACTGTTACACGTTTAGCACTGTAGGGCCGGTCGAGTTCTACAATATGTAAGGGTTTTCAAGATTGCAAACAAGTTTTAAGCTGAGTTACATGAATATTGTCTAAAATTGTGTTTTAGGCAAAATCCACAATGCAACCAGTTCGGCATATGTCAGGAGACACTGTTTGAGGGTAACAGACGGGAAACATTTCTTTTCAGCATTTCGCATGAAAACAGGGTCCAAAATCACTGTTACACGTTTAGCACTGTAGGGCCGGGCGAGTTCTACAATATGTAAGGGTTTTCAAGATTGCAAACAAGTTTTAAGCTGAGTTACATGAATATTGTCTAAAATTGTGTTTTAGGCAAAATCCACAATGCAACCAGTTCGGCATATGCCAGGAGACACTGTTTGAGGGTAACAGACGGGAAACATTTCTTTTCACGATTTCTTATGAAAACAGGGTCCAAAATCACTGTTACACGTTTAGCACTGTATGGCCGGTCGAGTTCTACAATATGTAAGGGTTTTCAAGATTGCAAAATAGTTTTAAGCTGAGTTACATGAATATTGTCTAAAATTGTGTTTTAGGCAAAATCCACAATGCAACCAGTTCGGCATATGCCAGGAGACACTGTTTGAGGGTAACAGACGGGAAACATTTCTTTTCACGATTTCGCATGAAAACAGGGTCCAAAATCACTGTTACACGTTTAGCACTGTAGGGCCGGGCGAGTTCTACAATATGTAAGGGTTTTCAAGATTGCAAACAAGTTTTAAGCTGAGTTCCATGAATATTGTCTAAAATTGTGTTTTAGGCAAAATCCACAATGCAACCAGTTCGGCATATGCCAGGAGACACTGTTTGAGGGTAACAGACGGGAAACATTTCTTTTCACGATTTCGCATGAAAACAGGGTCCAAAATCACTGTTACACGTTTAGCACTGTAGGGCCGGGCGAGTTCTACAATATGTAAGGGTTTTCAAGCTTGCAAACAGTATTTAAGCTGATTTCCATGAACATTGTCTAAAATTGTGTTTTAGGCAAAATCCACAATGCAACCAGTTCGGCATATGCCAGGAGACACTGTTTGAGGGTAACAGACGGGAAACATTTCTTTTCACGATTTCGCATGAAAACAGGGTCCAAAATCACTGTTACACGTTTAGCACTGTAGGGCCGGGCGAGTTCTACAATATGTAAGGGTTTTCAAGCTTGCAAACAGTATTTAAGCTGATTTCCATGAACATTGTCAAAAATTGTGTTTTAGGCAAAATCCACAATGCAACCAGTTCGGCATATGCCAGGAGACACTGTTTGAGGGTAACAGACGGGAAACATTTCTTTTCACGATTTCGCATGAAAACAGGGTCCAAAATCACTGTTACACGTTTAGCACTGTAGGGCCGGTCGAGTTCAACAATATGTAAGTGTTTTAAAGTTTGCAAACAAGTTTTAAGCTGAGTTACATGAATATTGTCTAAAATTGTGTTTTAGGCAAAATCCACAATGCAACCAGTTCGGCATATGTCAGGAGACACTGTTTGAGGGTAACAGACGGGAAACATTTATTTTCTGCATTTCGCATTAAAACAGGGTCCAAAATCACTGTTACACGTTTAGCACTGTAGGGCCGGGCGAGTTCTACAATATGTAAGGGTTTTCAAGATTGCAAACAAGTTTTAAGCTGAGTTACATGAATATTGTCTAAAATTGTGTTTTAGGCAAAATCCACAATGCAACCAGTTCGGCATATGCCAGGAGACACTGTTTGAGGGTAACAGACGGGAAACATTTCTTTTCACGATTTCGCATGAAAACAGGGTCCAAAATCACTGTTACACGTTTAGCACTGTAGGGCCGGTCGAGTTCTACAATATGTAAGGGTTTTAAAGTTTGCAAACAAGTTTTAAGCTGAGTTACATGAATATTGTCTAAAATTGTGTTTTAGGCAAAATCCACAATGCAACCAGTTCGGCATATGTCAGGAGACACTGTTTGAGGGTAACAGAAGGGAAACATTTCTTTTCTGCATTTCGCATTAAAACAGGGTCCAAAATCACTGTTACACGTTTAGCACTGTAGGGCCGGGCGAGTTCTACAATATGTAAGGGTTTTCAAGCTTGCAAACAGTATTTAAGCTGATTTCCATGAATATTGTCTAAAATTGTGTTTTAGGCAAAATCCACAATGCAACCAGTTCGGCATATGCCAGGAGACACTGTTTGAGGGTAACAGACGGGAAACATTTCTTTTCACGATTTCGCATGAAAACAGGGTCCAAAATCACTGTTAAACGTTTAGCACTGTAGGGCCGGGCGAGTTCTACAATATGTAAGGGTTTTCAAGCTTGCAAACAGTATTTAAGCTGATTTCCATGAACATTGTCAAAAATTGTGTTTTAGGCAAAATCCACAATGCAACCAGTTCGGCATATGCCAGGAGACACTGTTTGAGGGTAAAAGACGGGAAACATTTCTTTTCACGATTTCGCATGAAAACAGAGTCCAAAATCACTGTTACACGTTTAGCACTGTAGGGCCGGTCGAGTTCTACAATATGTAAGGGTTTTCAAGATTGCAAACAAGTTTTAAGCTGAGTTACATGAATATTGTCTAAAATTGTGTTTTAGGCAAAATCCACAATGCAACCAGTTCGGCATATGTCAGGAGACACTGTTTGACGGTAACAGACGGGAAACATTTCTTTTCAGCATTTCGCATGAAAACAGGGTCCAAAATCACTGTTACACGTTTAGCACTGTAGGGCCGGGCGAGTTCTACAATATGTAAGGGTTTTCAAGATTGCAAACAAGTTTTAAGCTGAGTTACATGAATATTGTCTAAAATTGTGTTTTAGGCAAAATCCACAATGCAACCAGTTCGGCATATGCCAGGAGACACTGTTTGAGGGTAACAGACGGGAAACATTTCTTTTCACGATTTCTTATGAAAACAGGGTCCAAAATCACTGTTACACGTTTAGCACTGTATGGCCGGTCGAGTTCTACAATATGTAAGGGTTTTCAAGATTGCAAAATAGTTTTAAGCTGAGTTACATGAATATTGTCTAAAATTGTGTTTTAGGCAAAATCCACAATGCAACCAGTTCGGCATATGCCAGGAGACACTGTTTGAGGGTAACAGACGGGAAACATTTCTTTTCACGATTTCGCATGAAAACAGGGTCCAAAATCACTGTTACACGTTTAGCACTGTAGGGCCGGGCGAGTTCTACAATATGTAAGGGTTTTCAAGATTGCAAACAAGTTTTAAGCTGAGTTACATGAATATTGTCTAAAATTGTGTTTTAGGCAAAATCCACAATGCAACCAGTTCGGCATATGTCAGGAGACACTGTTTGAGGGTAACAGACGGGAAACATTTCTTTTCAGCATTTCGCATGAAAACAGGGTCCAAAATCAGTGTTACACGTTTAGCACTGGAGGGCCGGGCGAGTTCTACAATATGTAAGGGTTTTCAAGCTTGCAAACAGTATTTAAGCTGATTTCCATGAATATTGTCTAAAATTGTGTTTTAGGCAAAATCCACAATGCAACCAGTTCGGCATATGTCAGGAGACACTGTTTGAGGGTAACAGACGGGAAACATTTCTTTTCTGCATTTCGCATTAAAACAGGGTCCAAAATCACTGTTACACGTTTAGCACTGTAGGGCCGGGCGAGTTCTACAATATGTAAGGGTTTTCAAGATTGCAAACAAGTTTTAAGCTGAGTTACATGAATATTGTCTAAAATTGTGTTTTAGGCAAAATCCACAATGCAACCAGTTCGGCATATGCCAGGAGACACTGTTTGAGGGTAACAGACGGGAAACATTTCTTTTCACGATTTCGCATGAAAACAGGGTCCAAAATCACTGTTACACGTTTAGCACTGTAGGGCCGGGCGAGTTCTACAATATGTAAGGGTTTTCAAGATTGCAAACAAGTTTTAAGCTGAGTTCCATGAACATTGTCTAAAATTGTGTTTTAGGCAAAATCCACAATGCAACCAGTTCGGCATATGCCAGGAGACACTGTTTGAGGGTAACAGACGGGAAACATTTCTTTTCACGATTTCGCATGAAAACAGGGTCCAAAATCACTGTTACACGTTTAGCACTGTAGGGCCGGGCGAGTTCTACAATATGTAAGGGTTTTCAAGATTGCAAACAAGTTTTAAGCTGAGTTCCATGAATATTGTCTAAAATTGTGTTTTAGGCAAAATCCACAATGCAACCAGTTCGGCATATGCCAGGAGACACTGTTTGAGGGTAACAGACGGGAAACATTTCTTTTCACGATTTCGCATGAAAACAGGGTCCAAAATCACTGTTACACGTTTAGCACTGTAGGGCCGGGCGAGTTCTACAATATGTAAGGGTTTTCAAGCTTGCAAACAGTATTTAAGCTGATTTCCATGAACATTGTCTAAAATTGTGTTTTAGGCAAAATCCACAATGCAACCAGTTCGGCATATGCCAGGAGACACTGTTTGAGGGTAACAGACGGGAAACATTTCTTTTCACGATTTCGCATGAAAACAGGGTCCAAAATCACTGTTACACGTTTAGCACTGTAGGGCCGGGCGAGTTCTACAATATGTAAGGGTTTTCAAGCTTGCAAACAGTATTTAAGCTGATTTCCATGAACATTGTCAAAAATTGTGTTTTAGGCAAAATCCACAATGCAACCAGTTCGGCATATGCCAGGAGACACTGTTTGAGGGTAACAGACGGGAAACATTTCTTTTCACGATTTCGCATGAAAACAGGGTCCAAAATCACTGTTACACGTTTAGCACTGTAGGGCCGGTCGAGTTCTACAATATGTAAGGGTTTTAAAGTTTGCAAACAAGTTTTAAGCTGAGTTACATGAATATTGTCTAAAATTGTGTTTTAGGCAAAATCCACAATGCAACCAGTTCGGCATATGTCAGGAGACACTGTTTGAGGGTAACAGACGGGAAACATTTCTTTTCTGCATTTCGCATTAAAACAGGGTCCAAAATCACTGTTACACGTTTAGCACTGTAGGGCCGGGCGAGTTCTACAATATGTAAGGGTTTTCAAGATTGCAAACAAGTTTTAAGCTGAGTTACATGAATATTGTCTAAAATTGTGTTTTAGGCAAAATCCACAATGCAACCAGTTCGGCATATGCCAGGAGACACTGTTTGAGGGTAACAGACGGGAAACATTTCTTTTCACGATTTCGCATGAAAACAGGGTCCAAAATCACTGTTACACGTTTAGCACTGTAGGGCCGGTCGAGTTCTACAATATGTAAGGGTTTTAAAGTTTGCAAACAAGTTTTAAGCTGAGTTACATGAATATTGTCTAAAATTGTGTTTTAGGCAAAATCCACAATGCAACCAGTTCGGCATATGTCAGGAGACACTGTTTGAGGGTAACAGACGGGAAACATTTCTTTTCTGCATTTCGCATTAAAACAGGGTCCAAAATCACTGTTACACGTTTAGCACTGTAGGGCCGGGCGAGTTCTACAATATGTAAGGGTTTTCAAGCTTGCAAACAGTATTTAAGCTGATTTCCATGAATATTGTCTAAAATTGTGTTTTAGGCAAAATCCACAATGCAACCAGTTCGGCATATGCCAGGAGACACTGTTTGAGGGTAACAGACGGGAAACATTTCTTTTCACGATTTCGCATGAAAACAGGGTCCAAAATCACTGTTAAACGTTTAGCACTGTAGGGCCGGGCGAGTTCTACAATATGTAAGGGTTTTCAAGCTTGCAAACAGTATTTAAGCTGATTTCCATGAACATTGTCAAAAATTGTGTTTTAGGCAAAATCCACAATGCAACCAGTTCGGCATATGCCAGGAGACACTGTTTGAGGGTAAAAGACGGGAAACATTTCTTTTCACGATTTCGCATGAAAACAGAGTCCAAAATCACTGTTACACGTTTAGCACTGTAGGGCCGGTCGAGTTCTACAATATGTAAGGGTTTTCAAGATTGCAAACAAGTTTTAAGCTGAGTTACATGAATATTGTCTAAAATTGTGTTTTAGGCAAAATCCACAATGCAACCAGTTCGGCATATGTCAGGAGACACTGTTTGAGGGTAACAGACGGGAAACATTTCTTTTCAGCATTTCGCATGAAAACAGGGTCCAAAATCACTGTTACACGTTTAGCACTGTAGGGCCGGGCGAGTTCTACAATATGTAAGGGTTTTCAAGATTGCAAACAAGTTTTAAGCTGAGTTACATGAATATTGTCTAAAATTGTGTTTTAGGCAAAATCCACAATGCAACCAGTTCGGCATATGCCAGGAGACACTGTTTGAGGGTAACAGACGGGAAACATTTCTTTTCACGATTTCTTATGAAAACAGGGTCCAAAATCACTGTTACACGTTTAGCACTGTATGGCCGGTCGAGTTCTACAATATGTAAGGGTTTTCAAGATTGCAAAATAGTTTTAAGCTGAGTTACATGAATATTGTCTAAAATTGTGTTTTAGGCAAAATCCACAATGCAACCAGTTCGGCATATGCCAGGAGACACTGTTTGAGGGTAACAGACGGGAAACATTTCTTTTCACGATTTCGCATGAAAACAGGGTCCAAAATCACTGTTACACGTTTAGCACTGTAGGGCCGGGCGAGTTCTACAATATGTAAGGGTTTTCAAGATTGCAAACAAGTTTTAAGCTGAGTTCCATGAACATTGTCTAAAATTGTGTTTTAGGCAAAATCCACAATGCAACCAGTTCGGCATATGCCAGGAGACACTGTTTGAGGGTAACAGACGGGAAACATTTATTTTCACGATTTCGCATGAAAACAGGGTCCAAAATCACTGTTACACGTTTAGCACTGTAGGGCCGGGCGAGTTCTACAATATGTAAGGGTTTTCAAGATTGCAAACAAGTTTTAAGCTGAGTTACATGAATATTGTCTAAAATTGTGTTTTAGGCAAAATCCACAATGCAACCAGTTCGGCATATGTCAGGAGACACTGTTTGAGGGTAACAGATGGGAAACATTTCTTTTCAGCATTTCGCATGAAAACAGGGTCCAAAATCACTGTTACACGTTTAGCACTGTAGGGCCGGGCGAGTTCTACAATATGTAAGGGTTTTCAAGATTGCAAACAAGTTTTAAGCTGAGTTACATGAATATTGTCTAAAATGGTGTTTTAGGCAAAATCCACAATGCAACCAGTTCGGCATATGCCAGGAGACACTGTTTGAGGGTAACAGACGGGAAACATTTCTTTTCACGATTTTGCATGAAAACAGGGTCCAAAATCACTGTTACACGTTTAGCACTGTAGGGCCGGGCGAGTTCTACAATATGTAAGGGTTTTCAAGATTGCAAACAAGTTTTAAGCTGAGTTCCATGAACATTGTCTAAAATTGTGTTTTAGGCAAAATCCACAATGCAACCAGTTCGGCATATGCCAGGAGACACTGTTTGAGGGTAACAGACGGGAAACATTTCTTTTCACGATTTCGCATGAAAACAGGGTCCAAAATCACTGTTACACGTTTAGCACTGTAGGGCCGGGCGAGTTCTACAATATGTAAGGGTTTTCAAGATTGCAAACAAGTTTTAAGCTGAGTTCCATGAACATTGTCTAAAATTGTGTTTTAGGCAAAATCCACAATGCAACCAGTTCGGCATATGCCAGGAGACACTGTTTGAGGGTAACAGACGGCAAACATTTCTTTTCACGATTTCGCATGAAAACAGGGTCCAAAATCACTGTTACACGTTTAGCACTGTAGGGCCGGGCGAGTTCTACAATATGTAAGGGTTTTCAAGATTGCAAACAAGTTTTAAGCTGAGTTACATGAATATTGTCTAAAATTGTGTTTTAGGCAAAATCCACAATGCAACCAGTTCGGCATATGTCAGGAGACACTGTTTGAGGGTAACAGACGGGAAACATTTCTTTTCAGCATTTCGCATGAAAACAGGGTCCAAAATCAGTGTTACACGTTTAGCACTGTAGGGCCGGGCGAGTTCTACAATATGTAAGGGTTTTCAAGATTGCAAACAAGTTTTAAGCTGAGTTCCATGAACATTGTCTAAAATTGTGTTTTAGGCAAAATCCACAATGCAACCAGTTCGGCATATGCCAGGAGACACTGTTTGAGGGTAACAGACGGGAAACATTTCTTTTCACGATTTCGCATGAAAACAGGGTCCAAAATCACTGTTACACGTTTAGCACTGTAGGGCCGGGCGAGTTCTACAATATGTAAGGGTTTTCAAGATTGCAAACAAGTTTTAAGCTGAGTTCCATGAACATTGTCTAAAATTGTGTTTTAGGCAAAATCCACAATGCAACCAGTTCGGCATATGCCAGGAGACACTGTTTGAGGGTAACAGACGGTAAACATTTCTTTTCACGATTTCGCATGAAAACAGGGTCCAAAATCACTGTTACACGTTTAGCACTGTAGGGCCGGGCGAGTTCTACAATATGTAAGGGTTTTCAAGATTGCAAACAAGTTTTAAGCTGAGTTCCATGAATATTGTCTAAAATTGTGTTTTAGGCAAAATCCACAATGCAACCAGTTCGGCATATGCCAGGAGACACTGTTTGAGGGTAACAGACGGGAAACATTTCTTTTCACGATTTCGCATGAAAACAGGGTCCAAAATCACTGTTACACGTTTAGCACTGTAGGGCCGGGCGAGTTCTACAATATGTAAGGGTTTTCAAGCTTGCAAACAGTATTTAAGCTGATTTCCATGAACATTGTCTAAAATTGTGTTTTAGGCAAAATCCACAATGCAACCAGTTCGGCATATGCCAGGAGACACTGTTTGAGGGTAACAGACGGGAAACATTTCTTTTCACGATTTCGCATGAAAACAGGGTCCAAAATCACTGTTACACGTTTAGCACTGTAGGGCCGGTCGAGTTCTACAATATGTAAGGGTTTTCAAGCTTGCAAACAGTATTTAAGCTGATTTCCATGAACATTGTCAAAAATTGTGTTTTAGGCAAAATCCACAATGCAACCAGTTCGGCATATGCCAGGAGACACTGTTTGAGGGTAACAGACGGGAAACATTTCTTTTCACGATTTCGCATGAAAACAGGGTCCAAAATCACTGTTACACGTTTAGCACTGTAGGGCCGGTCGAGTTCAACAATATGTAAGGGTTTTAAAGTTTGCAAACAAGTTTTAAGCTGAGTTACATGAATATTGTCTAAAATTGTGTTTTAGGCAAAATCCACAATGCAACCAGTTTGGCATATGTCAGGAGACACTGTTTGAGGGTAACAGACGGGAAACATTTCTTTTCTGCATTTCGCATTAAAACAGGGTCCAAAATCACTGTTACACGTTTAGCACTGTAGGGCCGGGCGAGTTCTACAATATGTAAGGGTTTTCAAGATTGCAAACAAGTTTTAAGCTGAGTTACATGAATATTGTCTAAAATTGTGTTTTAGGCAAAATCCACAATGCAACCAGTTCGGCATATGCCAGGAGACACTGTTTGAGGGTAACAGACGGGAAACATTTTTTTTCACGATTTCGCATGAAAACAGGGTCCAAAATCACTGTTACACGTTTAGCACTGTAGGGCCGGTCGAGTTCTACAATATGTAAGGGTTTTAAAGTTTGCAAACAAGTTTTAAGCTGAGTTACATGAATATTGTCTAAAATTGTGTTTTAGGCAAAATCCACAATGCAACCAGTTCGGCATATGTCAGGAGACACTGTTTGAGGGTAACAGACGGGAAACATTTCTTTTCTGCATTTCGCATTAAAACAGGGTCCAAAATCACTGTTACACGTTTAGCACTGTAGGGCCGGGCGAGTTCTACAATATGTAAGGGTTTTCAAGCTTGCAAACAGTATTTAAGCTGATTTCCATGAATATTGTCTAAAATTGTGTTTTAGGCAAAATCCACAATGCAACCAGTTCGGCATATGCCAGGAGACACTGTTTGAGGGTAAAAGACGGGAAACATTTCTTTTCACGATTTCGCATGAAAACAGAGTCCAAAATCACTGTTACACGTTTAGCACTGTAGGGCCGGTCGAGTTCTACAATATGTAAGGGTTTTCAAGATTGCAAACAAGTTTTAAGCTGAGTTACATGAATATTGTCTAAAATTGTGTTTTAGGCAAAATCCACAATGCAACCAGTTCGGCATATGTCAGGAGACACTGTTTGAGGGTAACAGACGGGAAACATTTCTTTTCAGCATTTCGCATGAAAACAGGGTCCAAAATCACTGTTACACGTTTAGCACTGTAGGGCCGGGCGAGTTCTACAATATGTAAGGGTTTTCAAGATTGCAAACAAGTTTTAAGCTGAGTTACATGAATATTGTCTAAAATTGTGTTTTAGGCAAAATCCACAATGCAACCAGTTCGGCATATGCCAGGAGACACTGTTTGAGGGTAACAGACGGGAAACATTTCTTTTCACGATTTCTTATGAAAACAGGGTCCAAAATCACTGTTACACGTTTAGCACTGTATGGCCGGTCGAGTTCTACAATATGTAAGGGTTTTCAAGATTGCAAAATAGTTTTAAGCTGAGTTACATGAATATTGTCTAAAATTGTGTTTTAGGCAAAATCCACAATGCAACCAGTTCGGCATATGCCAGGAGACACTGTTTGAGGGTAACAGACGGGAAACATTTCTTTTCACGATTTCGCATGAAAACAGGGTCCAAAATCACTGTTACACGTTTAGCACTGTAGGGCCGGGCGAGTTCTACAATATGTAAGGGTTTTCAAGATTGCAAACAAGTTTTAAGCTGAGTTACATGAATATTGTCTAAAATTGTGTTTTAGGCAAAATCCACAATGCAACCAGTTCGGCATATGTCAGGAGACACTGTTTGAGGGTAACAGACGGGAAACATTTCTTTTCAGCATTTCGCATGAAAACAGGGTCCAAAATCAGTGTTACACGTTTAGCACTGGAGGGCCGGGCGAGTTCTACAATATGTAAGGGTTTTCAAGCTTGCAAACAGTATTTAAGCTGATTTCCATGAATATTGTCTAAAATTGTGTTTTAGGCAAAATCCACAATGCAACCAGTTCGGCATATGTCAGGAGACACTGTTTGAGGGTAACAGACGGGAAACATTTCTTTTCTGCATTTCGCATTAAAACAGGGTCCAAAATCACTGTTACACGTTTAGCACTGTAGGGCCGGGCGAGTTCTACAATATGTAAGGGTTTTCAAGATTGCAAACAAGTTTTAAGCTGAGTTACATGAATATTGTCTAAAATTGTGTTTTAGGCAAAATCCACAATGCAACCAGTTCGGCATATGCCAGGAGACACTGTTTGAGGGTAACAGACGGGAAACATTTCTTTTCACGATTTCGCATGAAAACAGGGTCCAAAATCACTGTTACACGTTTAGCACTGTAGGGCCGGTCGAGTTCTACAATATGTAAGGGTTTTAAAGTTTGCAAACAAGTTTTAAGCTGAGTTACATGAATATTGTCTAAAATTGTGTTTTAGGCAAAATCCACAATGCAACCAGTTCGGCATATGTCAGGAGACACTGTTTGAGGGTAACAGACGGGAAACATTTCTTTTCTGCATTTCGCATTAAAACAGGGTCCAAAATCACTGTTACACGTTTAGCACTGTAGGGCCGGGCGAGTTCTACAATATGTAAGGGTTTTCAAGCTTGCAAACAGTATTTAAGCTGATTTCCATGAATATTGTCTAAAATTGTGTTTTAGGCAAAATCCACAATGCAACCAGTTCGGCATATGCCAGGAGACACTGTTTGAGGGTAACAGACGGGAAACATTTCTTTTCACGATTTCGCATGAAAACAGGGTCCAAAATCACTGTTAAACGTTTAGCACTGTAGGGCCGGGCGAGTTCTACAATATGTAAGGGTTTTCAAGCTTGCAAACAGTATTTAAGCTGATTTCCATGAACATTGTCAAAAATTGTGTTTTAGGCAAAATCCACAATGCAACCAGTTCGGCATATGCCAGGAGACACTGTTTGAGGGTAAAAGACGGGAAACATTTCTTTTCACGATTTCGCATGAAAACAGAGTCCAAAATCACTGTTACACGTTTAGCACTGTAGGGCCGGTCGAGTTCTACAATATGTAAGGGTTTTCAAGATTGCAAACAAGTTTTAAGCTGAGTTACATGAATATTGTCTAAAATTGTGTTTTAGGCAAAATCCACAATGCAACCAGTTCGGCATATGTCAGGAGACACTGTTTGAGGGTAACAGACGGGAAACATTTCTTTTCAGCATTTCGCATGAAAACAGGGTCCAAAATCACTGTTACACGTTTAGCACTGTAGGGCCGGGCGAGTTCTACAATATGTAAGGGTTTTCAAGATTGCAAACAAGTTTTAAGCTGAGTTACATGAATATTGTCTAAAATTGTGTTTTAGGCAAAATCCACAATGCAACCAGTTCGGCATATGCCAGGAGACACTGTTTGAGGGTAACAGACGGGAAACATTTCTTTTCACGATTTCTTATGAAAACAGGGTCCAAAATCACTGTTACACGTTTAGCACTGTATGGCCGGTCGAGTTCTACAATATGTAAGGGTTTTCAAGATTGCAAAATAGTTTTAAGCTGAGTTACATGAATATTGTCTAAAATTGTGTTTTAGGCAAAATCCACAATGCAACCAGTTCGGCATATGCCAGGAGACACTGTTTGAGGGTAACAGACGGGAAACATTTCTTTTCACGATTTCGCATGAAAACAGGGTCCAAAATCACTGTTACACGTTTAGCACTGTAGGGCCGGGCGAGTTCTACAATATGTAAGGGTTTTCAAGATTGCAAACAAGTTTTAAGCTGAGTTACATGAATATTGTCTAAAATTGTGTTTTAGGCAAAATCCACAATGCAACCAGTTCGGCATATGTCAGGAGACACTGTTTGAGGGTAACAGACGGGAAACATTTCTTTTCAGCATTTCGCATGAAAACAGGGTCCAAAATCAGTGTTACACGTTTAGCACTGGAGGGCCGGGCGAGTTCTACAATATGTAAGGGTTTTCAAGCTTGCAAACAGTATTTAAGCTGATTTCCATGAATATTGTCTAAAATTGTGTTTTAGGCAAAATCCACAATGCAACCAGTTCGGCATATGCCAGGAGACACTGTTTGAGGGTAACAGACGGGAAACATTTCTTTTCACGATTTTGCATGAAAACAGGGTCCAAAATCACTGTTACACGTTTAGCACTGTAGGGCCGGGCGAGTTCTACAATATGTAAGGGTTTTCAAGATTGCAAACAAGTTTTAAGCTGAGTTCCATGAACATTGTCTAAAATTGTGTTTTAGGCAAAATCCACAATGCAACCAGTTCGGCATATGCCAGGAGACACTGTTTGAGGGTAACAGACGGGAAACATTTCTTTTCACGATTTCGCATGAAAACAGGGTCCAAAATCACTGTTACACGTTTAGCACTGTAGGGCCGGGCGAGTCCTACAATATGTAAGGGTTTTCAAGATTGCAAACAAGTTTTAAGCTGAGTTCCATGAACATTGTCTAAAATTGTGTTTTAGGCAAAATCCACAATGCAACCAGTTCGGCATATGCCAGGAGACACTGTTTGAGGGTAACAGACGGCAAACATTTCTTTTCACGATTTCGCATGAAAACAGGGTCCAAAATCACTGTTACACGTTTAGCACTGTAGGGCCGGGCGAGTTCTACAATATGTAAGGGTTTTCAAGATTGCAAACAAGTTTTAAGCTGAGTTACATGAATATTGTCTAAAATTGTGTTTTAGGCAAAATCCACAATGCAACCAGTTCGGCATATGTCAGGAGACACTGTTTGAGGGTAACAGACGGGAAACATTTCTTTTCAGCATTTCGCATGAAAACAGGGTCCAAAATCAGTGTTACACGTTTAGCACTGTAGGGCCGGGCGAGTTCTACAATATGTAAGGGTTTTCAAGATTGCAAACAAGTTTTAAGCTGAGTTCCATGAACATTGTCTAAAATTGTGTTTTAGGCAAAATCCACAATGCAACCAGTTCGGCATATGCCAGGAGACACTGTTTGAGGGTAACAGACGGGAAACATTTCTTTTCACGATTTCGCATGAAAACAGGGTCCAAAATCACTGTTACACGTTTAGCACTGTAGGGCCGGGCGAGTTCTACAATATGTAAGGGTTTTCAAGATTGCAAACAAGTTTTAAGCTGAGTTCCATGAACATTGTCTAAAATTGTGTTTTAGGCAAAATCCACAATGCAACCAGTTCGGCATATGCCAGGAGACA
Organism: Coregonus lavaretus; assembly: GCF_964263955.1. Taxonomy (NCBI): domain Eukaryota; kingdom Metazoa; phylum Chordata; class Actinopteri; order Salmoniformes; family Salmonidae; genus Coregonus; species Coregonus lavaretus. The sequence continues at coordinate 224,319 of NW_028164326.1, read as the reverse complement.
CTGTTTGAGGGTAACAGACGGGAAACATTTCTTTTCACGATTTCGCATGAAAACAGGGTCCAAAATCACTGTTACACGTTTAGCACTGTAGGGCCGGGCGAGTTCTACAATATGTAAGGGTTTTCAAGATTGCAAACAAGTTTTAAGCTGAGTTCCATGAATATTGTCTAAAATTGTGTTTTAGGCAAAATCCACAATGCAACCAGTTCGGCATATGCCAGGAGACACTGTTTGAGGGTAACAGACGGGAAACATTTCTTTTCACGATTTCGCATGAAAACAGGGTCCAAAATCACTGTTACACGTTTAGCACTGTAGGGCCGGGCGAGTTCTACAATATGTAAGGGTTTTCAAGCTTGCAAACAGTATTTAAGCTGATTTCCATGAACATTGTCTAAAATTGTGTTTTAGGCAAAATCCACAATGCAACCAGTTCGGCATATGCCAGGAGACACTGTTTGAGGGTAACAGACGGGAAACATTTCTTTTCACGATTTCGCATGAAAACAGGGTCCAAAATCACTGTTACACGTTTAGCACTGTAGGGCCGGGCGAGTTCTACAATATGTAAGGGTTTTCAAGCTTGCAAACAGTATTTAAGCTGATTTCCATGAACATTGTCAAAAATTGTGTTTTAGGCAAAATCCACAATGCAACCAGTTCGGCATATGCCAGGAGACACTGTTTGAGGGTAACAGACGGGAAACATTTCTTTTCACGATTTCGCATGAAAACAGGGTCCAAAATCACTGTTACACGTTTAGCACTGTAGGGCCGGTCGAGTTCAACAATATGTAAGGGTTTTAAAGTTTGCAAACAAGTTTTAAGCTGAGTTACATGAATATTGTCTAAAATTGTGTTTTAGGCAAAATCCACAATGCAACCAGTTTGGCATATGTCAGGAGACACTGTTTGAGGGTAACAGACGGGAAACATTTCTTTTCTGCATTTCGCATTAAAACAGGGTCCAAAATCACTGTTACACGTTTAGCACTGTAGGGCCGGGCGAGTTCTACAATATGTAAGGGTTTTCAAGATTGCAAACAAGTTTTAAGCTGAGTTACATGAATATTGTCTAAAATTGTGTTTTAGGCAAAATCCACAATGCAAACAGTTCGGCATATGCCAGGAGACACTGTTTGAGGGTAACAGACGGGAAACATTTCTTTTCACGATTTCGCATGAAAACAGGGTCCAAAATCACTGTTACACGTTTAGCACTGTAGGGCCGGTCGAGTTCTACAATATGTAAGGGTTTTAAAATTTGCAAACAAGTTTTAAGCTGAGTTACATGAATATTGTCTAAAATTGTGTTTTAGGCAAAATCCACAATGCAACCAGTTCGGCATATGTCAGGAGACACTGTTTGAGGGTAACAGACGGGAAACATTTCTTTTCTGCATTTCGCATTAAAACAGGGTCCAAAATCACTGTTACACGTTTAGCACTGTAGGGCCGGGCGAGTTCTACAATATGTAAGGGTTTTCAAGCTTGCAAACAGTATTTAAGCTGATTTCCATGAATATTGTCTAAAATTGTGTTTTAGGCAAAATCCACAATGCAACCAGTTCGGCATATGCCAGGAGACACTGTTTGAGGGTAACAGACGGGAAACATTTCTTTTCACGATTTCGCATGAAAACAGGGTCCAAAATCACTGTTAAACGTTTAGCACTGTAGGGCCGGGCGAGTTCTACAATATGTAAGGGTTTTCAAGCTTGCAAACAGTATTTAAGCTGATTTCCATGAACATTGTCAAAAATTGTGTTTTAGGCAAAATCCACAAGGCAACCAGTTCGGCATATGCCAGGAGACACTGTTTGAGGGTAAAAGACGGGAAACATTTCTTTTCACGATTTCGCATGAAAACAGAGTCCAAAATCACTGTTACACGTTTAGCACTGTAGGGCCGGTCGAGTTCTACAATATGTAAGGGTTTTCAAGATTGCAAACAAGTTTTAAGCTGAGTTACATGAATATTGTCTAAAATTGTGTTTTAGGCAAAATCCACAATGCAACCAGTTCGGCATATGTCAGGAGACACTGTTTGAGGGTAACAGACGGGAAACATTTCTTTTCAGCATTTCGCATGAAAACAGGGTCCAAAATCACTGTTACACGTTTAGCACTGTAGGGCCGGGCGAGTTCTACAATATGTAAGGGTTTTCAAGATTGCAAACAAGTTTTAAGCTGAGTTACATGAATATTGTCTAAAATTGTGTTTTAGGCAAAATCCACAATGCAACCAGTTCGGCATATGCCAGGAGACACTGTTTGAGGGTAACAGACGGGAAACATTTCTTTTCATGATTTCTTATGAAAACAGGGTCCAAAATCACTGTTACACGTTTAGCACTGTATGGCCGGTCGAGTTCTACAATATGTAAGGGTTTTCAAGATTGCAAAATAGTTTTAAGCTGAGTTACATGAATATTGTCTAAAATTGTGTTTTAGGCAAAATCCACAATGCAACCAGTTCGGCATATGCCAGGAGACACTGTTTGAGGGTAACAGACGGGAAACATTTCTTTTCACGATTTCGCATGAAAACAGGGTCCAAAATCACTGTTACACGTTTAGCACTGTAGGGCCGGGCGAGTTCTACAATATGTAAGGGTTTTCAAGATTGCAAACAAGTTTTAAGCTGAGTTACATGAATATTGTCTAAAATTGTGTTTTAGGCAAAATCCACAATGCAACCAGTTCGGCATATGTCAGGAGACACTGTTTGAGGGTAACAGACGGGAAACATTTCTTTTCAGCATTTCGCATGAAAACAGGGTCCAAAATCAGTGTTACACGTTTAGCACTGTAGGGCCGGGCGAGTTCTACAATATGTAAGGGTTTTCAAGATTGCAAACAAGTTTTAAGCTGAGTTCCATGAATATTGTCTAAAATTGTGTTTTAGGCAAAATCCACAATGCAACCAGTTCGGCATATGCCAGGAGACACTGTTTGAGGGTAACAGACGGGAAACATTTCTTTTCACGATTTCGCATGAAAACAGGGTCCAAAATCACTGTTACACGTTTAGCACTGTAGGGCCGGGCGAGTTCTACAATATGTAAGGGTTTTCAAGCTTGCAAACAGTATTTAAGCTGATTTCCATGAACATTGTCTAAAATTGTGTTTTAGGCAAAATCCACAATGCAACCAGTTCGGCATATGCCAGGAGACACTGTTTGAGGGTAACAGACGGGAAACATTTCTTTTCACGATTTCGCATGAAAACAGGGTCCAAAATCACTGTTACACGTTTAGCACTGTAGGGCCGGGCGAGTTCTACAATATGTAAGGGTTTTCAAGCTTGCAAACAGTATTTAAGCTGATTTCCATGAACATTGTCAAAAATTGTGTTTTAGGCAAAATCCACAATGCAACCAGTTCGGCATATGCCAGGAGACACTGTTTGAGGGTAACAGACGGGAAACATTTCTTTTCACGATTTCGCATGAAAACAGGGTCCAAAATCACTGTTACACGTTTAGCACTGTAGGGCCGGTCGAGTTCAACAATATGTAAGGGTTTTAAAGTTTGCAAACAAGTTTTAAGCTGAGTTACATGAATATTGTCTAAAATTGTGTTTTAGGCAAAATCCACAATGCAACCAGTTTGGCATATGTCAGGAGACACTGTTTGAGGGTAACAGACGGGAAACATTTCTTTTCTGCATTTCGCATTAAAACAGGGTCCAAAATCACTGTTACACGTTTAGCACTGTAGGGCCGGGCGAGTTCTACAATATGTAAGGGTTTTAAAGTTTGCAAACAAGTTTTAAGCTGAGTTACATGAATATTGTCTAAAATTGTGTTTTAGGCAAAATCCACAATGCAACCAGTTCGGCATATGTCAGGAGACACTGTTTGAGGGTAACAGACGGGAAACATTTCTTTTCTGCATTTCGCATTAAAACAGGGTCCAAAATCACTGTTACACGTTTAGCACTGTAGGGCCGGGCGAGTTCTACAATATGTAAGGGTTTTCAAGCTTGCAAACAGTATTTAAGCTGATTTCCATGAATATTGTCTAAAATTGTGTTTTAGGCAAAATCCACAATGCAACCAGTTCGGCATATGCCAGGAGACACTGTTTGAGGGTAACAGACGGGAAACATTTCTTTTCACGATTTCGCATGAAAACAGGGTCCAAAATCACTGTTAAACGTTTAGCACTGTAGGGCCGGGCGAGTTCTACAATATGTAAGGGTTTTCAAGCTTGCAAACAGTATTTAAGCTGATTTCCATGAACATTGTCAAAAATTGTGTTTTAGGCAAAATCCACAAGGCAACCAGTTCGGCATATGCCAGGAGACACTGTTTGAGGGTAAAAGACGGGAAACATTTCTTTTCACGATTTCGCATGAAAACAGAGTCCAAAATCACTGTTACACGTTTAGCACTGTAGGGCCGGTCGAGTTCTACAATATGTAAGGGTTTTCAAGATTGCAAACAAGTTTTAAGCTGAGTTACATGAATATTGTCTAAAATTGTGTTTTAGGCAAAATCCACAATGCAACCAGTTCGGCATATGTCAGGAGACACTGTTTGAGGGTAACAGACGGGAAACATTTCTTTTCAGCATTTCGCATGAAAACAGGGTCCAAAATCACTGTTACACGTTTAGCACTGTAGGGCCGGGCGAGTTCTACAATATGTAAGGGTTTTCAAGATTGCAAACAAGTTTTAAGCTGAGTTACATGAATATTGTCTAAAATTGTGTTTTAGGCAAAATCCACAATGCAACCAGTTCGGCATATGCCAGGAGACACTGTTTGAGGGTAACAGACGGGAAACATTTCTTTTCACGATTTCTTATGAAAACAGGGTCCAAAATCACTGTTACACGTTTAGCACTGTATGGCCGGTCGAGTTCTACAATATGTAAGGGTTTTCAAGATTGCAAAATAGTTTTAAGCTGAGTTACATGAATATTGTCTAAAATTGTGTTTTAGGCAAAATCCACAATGCAACCAGTTCGGCATATGCCAGGAGACACTGTTTGAGGGTAACAGACGGGAAACATTTCTTTTCACGATTTCGCATGAAAACAGGGTCCAAAATCACTGTTACACGTTTAGCACTGTAGGGCCGGGCGAGTTCTACAATATGTAAGGGTTTTCAAGATTGCAAACAAGTTTTAAGCTGAGTTACATGAATATTGTCTAAAATTGTGTTTTAGGCAAAATCCACAATGCAACCAGTTCGGCATATGTCAGGAGACACTGTTTGAGGGTAACAGACGGGAAACATTTCTTTTCATCATTTCGCATGAAAACAGGGTCCAAAATCAGTGTTACACGTTTAGCACTGGAGGGCCGGGCGAGTTCTACAATATGTAAGGGTTTTCAAGCTTGCAAACAGTATTTAAGCTGATTTCCATGAATATTGTCTAAAATTGTGTTTTAGGCAAAATCCACAATGCAACCAGTTCGGCATATGTCAGGAGACACTGTTTGAGGGTAACAGACGGGAAACATTTCTTTTCTGCATTTCGCATTAAAACAGGGTCCAAAATCACTGTTACACGTTTAGCACTGTAGGGCCGGGCGAGTTCTACAATATGTAAGGGTTTTCAAGATTGCAAACAAGTTTTAAGCTGAGTTACATGAATATTGTCTAAAATTGTGTTTTAGGCAAAATCCACAATGCAACCAGTTCGGCATATGCCAGGAGACACTGTTTGAGGGTAACAGACGGGAAACATTTCTTTTCACGATTTCGCATGAAAACAGGGTCCAAAATCACTGTTACACGTTTAGCACTGTAGGGCCGGTCGAGTTCTACAATATGTAAGGGTTTTAAAGTTTGCAAACAAGTTTTAAGCTGAGTTACATGAATATTGTCTAAAATTGTGTTTTAGGCAAAATCCACAATGCAACCAGTTCGGCATATGCCAGGAGACACTGTTTGAGGGTAACAGACGGGAAACATTTCTTTTCTGCATTTCGCATTAAAACAGGGTCCAAAATCACTGTTACACGTTTAGCACTGTAGGGCCGGGCGAGTTCTACAATATGTAAGGGTTTTCAAGCTTGCAAACAGTATTTAAGCTGATTTCCATGAATATTGTCTAAAATTGTGTTTTAGGCAAAATCCACAATGCAACCAGTTCGGCATATGCCAGGAGACACTGTTTGAGGGTAAAAGACGGGAAACATTTCTTTTCACGATTTCGCATGAAAACAGAGTCCAAAATCACTGTTACACGTTTAGCACTGTAGGGCCGGTCGAGTTCTACAATATGTAAGGGTTTTCAAGATTGCAAACAAGTTTTAAGCTGAGTTACATGAATATTGTCTAAAATTGTGTTTTAGGCAAAATCCACAATGCAACCAGTTCGGCATATGTCAGGAGACACTGTTTGAGGGTAACAGACGGGAAACATTTCTTTTCAGCATTTCGCATGAAAACAGGGTCCAAAATCACTGTTACACGTTTAGCACTGTAGGGCCGGGCGAGTTCTACAATATGTAAGGGTTTTCAAGATTGCAAACAAGTTTTAAGCTGAGTTACATGAATATTGTCTAAAATTGTGTTTTAGGCAAAATCCACAATGCAACCAGTTCGGCATATGCCAGGAGACACTGTTTGAGGGTAACAGACGGGAAACATTTCTTTTCACGATTTCTTATGAAAACAGGGTCCAAAATCACTGTTACACGTTTAGCACTGTATGGCCGGTCGAGTTCTACAATATGTAAGGGTTTTCAAGATTGCAAAATAGTTTTAAGCTGAGTTACATGAATATTGTCTAAAATTGTGTTTTAGGCAAAATCCACAATGCAACCAGTTCGGCATATGCCAGGAGACACTGTTTGAGGGTAACAGACGGGAAACATTTCTTTTCACGATTTCGCATGAAAACAGGGTCCAAAATCACTGTTACACGTTTAGCACTGTAGGGCCGGGCGAGTTCTACAATATGTAAGGGTTTTCAAGATTGCAAACAAGTTTTAAGCTGAGTTACATGAATATTGTCTAAAATTGTGTTTTAGGCAAAATCCACAATGCAACCAGTTCGGCATATGTCAGGAGACACTGTTTGAGGGTAACAGACGGGAAACATTTCTTTTCAGCATTTCGCATGAAAACAGGGTCCAAAATCAGTGTTACACGTTTAGCACTGGAGGGCCGGGCGAGTTCTACAATATGTAAGGGTTTTCAAGCTTGCAAACAGTATTTAAGCTGATTTCCATGAATATTGTCTAAAATTGTGTTTTAGGCAAAATCCACAATGCAACCAGTTCGGCATATGCCAGGAGACACTGTTTGAGGGTAACAGACGGGAAACATTTCTTTTCACGATTTCGCATGAAAACAGGGTCCAAAATCACTGTTACCCGTTTAGCACTGTAGGGCCGGTCGAGTTCTACAATATGTAAGGGTTTTCAAGATTGCAAACAAGTTTTAAGCTGAGTTACATGAATATTGTCTAAAATTGTGTTTTAGGCAAAATCCACAATGCAATCAGTTCGGCATATGTCAGGAGACACTGTTTGAGGGTAACAGACGGGAAACATTTCTTTTCAGCATTTCGCATGAAAACAGGGTCCAAAATCACTGTTACACGTTTAGCACTGTGGGGCCGGGCGAGTTCTACAATATGTAAGGGTTTTCAAGATTGCAAACAAGTTTTAAGCTGATTTCCATGAACATTGTCTAAAATTGTGTTTTAGGCAAAATCCACAATGCAACCAGTTCGGCATATGCCAGGAGACACTGTTTGAGGGTAACAGACGGGAAACATTTCTTTTCACGATTTCGCATGAAAACAGGGTCCAAAATCACTGTTACACGTTTAGCACTGTAGGGCCGGGCGAGTTCTACAATATGTAAGGGTTTTCAAGATTGCAAACAAGTTTTAAGCTGAGTTACATGAATATTGTCTAAAATTGTGTTTTAGGCAAAATCCACAATGCAACCAGTTCGGCATATGCCAGGAGACACTGTTTGAGGGTAACAGACGGGAAACATTTCTTTTCACGATTTCGCATGAAAACAGGGTCCAAAATCACTGTTACACGTTTAGCACTGTAGGGCCGGTCGAGTTCTACAATATGTAAGAGTTTTAAAGTTTGCAAACAAGTTTTAAGCTGAGTTACATGAATATTGTCTAAAATTGTGTTTTAGTCAAAATCCACAATGCAACCAGTTCGGCATATGTCAGGAGACACTGTTTGAGGGTAACAGACGGGAAACATTTCTTTTCTGCATTTCGCATTAAAACAGGGTCCAAAATCACTGTTACACGTTTAGCACTGTAGGGCCGGGCGAGTTCTACAATATGTAAGGGTTTTCAAGATTGCAAACAAGTTTTAAGCTGAGTTACATGAATATTGTCTAAAATTGTGTTTTAGGCAAAATCCACAATGCAACCAGTTCGGCATATGCCAGGAGACACTGTTTGAGGGTAACAGACGGGAAACATTTCTTTTCACGATTTCGCATGAAAACAGGGTCCAAAATCACTGTTACACGTTTAGCACTGTAGGGCCGGTCGAGTTCTACAATATGTAAGGGTTTTCAAGATTGCAAACAAGTTTTAAGCTGAGTTACATGAATATTGTCTAAAATTGTGTTTTAGGCAAAATCCACAATGCAATCAGTTCGGCATATGTCAGGAGACACTGTTTGAGGGTAACAGACGGGAAACATTTCTTTTCAGCATTTCGCATGAAAACAGGGTCCAAAATCACTGTTACACGTTTAGCACTGTGGGGCCGGGCGAGTTCTACAATATGTAAGGGTTTTCAAGATTGCAAACAAGTTTTAAGCTGAGTTACATGAATATTGTCTAAAATGGTGTTTTAGGCAAAATCCACAATGCAACCAGTTCGGCATATGCCAGGAGACACTGTTTGAGGGTAACAGACGGGAAACATTTCTTTTCACGATTTCGCATGAAAACAGGGTCCAAAATCACTGTTACACGTTTAGCACTGTAGGGCCGGGCGAGTTCTACAATATGTAAGGGTTTTCAAGCTTGCAAACAGTATTTAAGCTGATTTCCATGAACATTGTCTAAAATTGTGTTTTAGGCAAAATCCACAATGCAACCAGTTCGGCATATGCCAGGAGACACTGTTTGAGGGTAACAGACGGGAAACATTTCTTTTCACGATTTCGCATGAAAACAGGGTCCAAAATCACTGTTACACGTTTAGCACTGTAGGGCCGGGCGAGTTCTACAATATGTAAGGGTTTTCAAGCTTGCAAACAGTATTTAAGCTGATTTCCATGAACATTGTCAAAAATTGTGTTTTAGGCAAAATCCACAATGCAACCAGTTCGGCATATGCCAGGAGACACTGTTTGAGGGTAACAGACGGGAAACATTTCTTTTCACGATTTCGCATGAAAACAGGGTCCAAAATCACTGTTACACGTTTAGCACTGTAGGGCCGGTCGAGTTCTACAATATGTAAGAGTTTTAAAGTTTGCAAACAAGTTTTAAGCTGAGTTACATGAATATTGTCTAAAATTGTGTTTTAGGCAAAATCCACAATGCAACCAGTTCGGCATATGTCAGGAGACACTGTTTGAGGGTAACAGACGGGAAACATTTCTTTTCTGCATTTCGCATTAAAACAGGGTCCAAAATCACTGTTACACGTTTAGCACTGTAGGGCCGGGCGAGTTCTACAATATGTAAGGGTTTTCAAGATTGCAAACAAGTTTTAAGCTGAGTTACATGAATATTGTCTAAAATTGTGTTTTAGGCAAAATCCACAATGCAACCAGTTCGGCATATGCCAGGAGACACTGTTTGAGGGTAACAGACGGGAAACATTTCTTTTCACGATTTCGCATGAAAACAGGGTCCAAAATCACTGTTACACGTTTAGCACTGTAGGGCCGGTCGAGTTCTACAATATGTAAGGGTTTTAAAGTTTGCAAACAAGTTTTAAGCTGAGTTACATGAATATTGTCTAAAATTGTGTTTTAGGCAAAATCCACAATGCAACCAGTTCGGCATATGTCAGGAGACACTGTTTGAGGGTAACAGACGGGAAACATTTCTTTTCTGCATTTCGCATTAAAACAGGGTCCAAAATCACTGTTACACGTTTAGCACTGTAGGGCCGGGCGAGTTCTACAATATGTAAGGGTTTTCAAGCTTGCAAACAGTATTTAAGCTGATTTCCATGAATATTGTCTAAAATTGTGTTTTAGGCAAAATCCACAATGCAACCAGTTCGGCATATGCCAGGAGACACTGTTTGAGGGTAACAGACGGGAAACATTTCTTTTCACGATTTCGCATGAAAACAGGGTCCAAAATCACTGTTAAACGTTTAGCACTGTAGGGCCGGGCGAGTTCTACAATATGTAAGGGTTTTCAAGCTTGCAAACAGTATTTAAGCTGATTTCCATGAACATTGTCAAAAATTGTGTTTTAGGCAAAATCCACAATGCAACCAGTTCGGCATATGCCAGGAGACACTGTTTGAGGGTAAAAGACGGGAAACATTTCTTTTCACGATTTCGCATGAAAACAGAGTCCAAAATCACTGTTACACGTTTAGCACTGTAGGGCCGGTCGAGTTCTACAATATGTAAGGGTTTTCAAGATTGCAAACAAGTTTTAAGCTGAGTTACATGAATATTGTCTAAAATTGTGTTTTAGGCAAAATCCACAATGCAACCAGTTCGGCATATGTCAGGAGACACTGTTTGAGGGTAACAGACGGGAAACATTTCTTTTCAGCATTTCGCATGAAAACAGGGTCCAAAATCACTGTTACACGTTTAGCACTGTAGGGCCGGGCGAGTTCTACAATATGTAAGGGTTTTCAAGATTGCAAACAAGTTTTAAGCTGAGTTACATGAATATTGTCTAAAATTGTGTTTTAGGCAAAATCCACAATGCAACCAGTTCGGCATATGCCAGGAGACACTGTTTGAGGGTAACAGACGGGAAACATTTCTTTTCACGATTTCTTATGAAAACAGGGTCCAAAATCACTGTTACACGTTTAGCACTGTATGGCCGGTCGAGTTCTACAATATGTAAGGGTTTTCAAGATTGCAAAATAGTTTTAAGCTGAGTTACATGAATATTGTCTAAAATTGTGTTTTAGGCAAAATCCACAATGCAACCAGTTCGGCATATGCCAGGAGACACTGTTTGAGGGTAAAAGACGGGAAACATTTCTTTTCACGATTTCGCATGAAAACAGAGTCCAAAATCACTGTTACACGTTTAGCACTGTAGGGCCGGTCGAGTTCTACAATATGTAAGGGTTTTCAAGATTGCAAACAAGTTTTAAGCTGAGTTACATGAATATTGTCTAAAATTGTGTTTTAGGCAAAATCCACAATGCAACCAGTTCGGCATATGTCAGGAGACACTGTTTGAGGGTAACAGACGGGAAACATTTCTTTTCAGCATTTCGCATGAAAACAGGGTCCAAAATCACTGTTACACGTTTAGCACTGTAGGGCCGGTCGAGTTCTACAATATGTAAGGGTTTTCAAGATTGCAAACAAGTTTTAAGCTGAGTTACATGAATATTGTCTAAAATTGTGTTTTAGGCAAAATCCACAATGCAACCAGTTCGGCATATGTCAGGAGACACTGTTTGAGGGTAACAGACGGGAAACATTTCTTTTCAGCATTTCGCATGAAAACAGGGTCCAAAATCACTGTTACACGTTTAGCACTGTAGGGCCGGGCGAGTTCTACAATATGTAAGGGTTTTCAAGATTGCAAACAAGTTTTAAGCTGAGTTACATGAATATTGTCTAAAATTGTGTTTTAGGCAAAATCCACAATGCAACCAGTTCGGCATATGCCAGGAGACACTGTTTGAGGGTAACAGACGGGAAACATTTCTTTTCACGATTTCTTATGAAAACAGGGTCCAAAATCACTGTTACACGTTTAGCACTGTATGGCCGGTCGAGTTCTACAATATGTAAGGGTTTTCAAGATTGCAAAATAGTTTTAAGCTGAGTTACATGAATATTGTCTAAAATTGTGTTTTAGGCAAAATCCACAATGCAACCAGTTCGGCATATGCCAGGAGACACTGTTTGAGGGTAACAGACGGGAAACATTTCTTTTCACGATTTCGCATGAAAACAGGGTCCAAAATCACTGTTACACGTTTAGCACTGTAGGGCCGGGCGAGTTCTACAATATGTAAGGGTTTTCAAGATTGCAAACAAGTTTTAAGCTGAGTTACATGAATATTGTCTAAAATTGTGTTTTAGGCAAAATCCACAATGCAACCAGTTCGGCATATGTCAGGAGACACTGTTTGAGGGTAACAGACGGGAAACATTTCTTTTCAGCATTTCGCATGAAAACAGGGTCCAAAATCAGTGTTACACGTTTAGCACTGGAGGGCCGGGCGAGTTCTACAATATGTAAGGGTTTTCAAGCTTGCAAACAGTATTTAAGCTGATTTCCATGAATATTGTCTAAAATTGTGTTTTAGGCAAAATCCACAATGCAACCAGTTCGGCATATGCCAGGAGACACTGTTTGAGGGTAACAGACGGGAAACATTTCTTTTCACGATTTCGCATGAAAACAGGGTCCAAAATCACTGTTACACGTTTAGCACTGTAGGGCCGGTCGAGTTCTACAATATGTAAGGGTTTTCAAGATTGCAAACAAGTTTTAAGCTGAGTTACATGAATATTGTCTAAAATTGTGTTTTAGGCAAAATCCACAATGCAATCAGTTCGGCATATGTCAGGAGACACTGTTTGAGGGTAACAGACGGGAAACATTTCTTTTCAGCATTTCGCATGAAAACAGGGTCCAAAATCACTGTTACACGTTTAGCACTGTGGGGCCGGGCGAGTTCTACAATATGTAAGGGTTTTCAAGATTGCAAACAAGTTTTAAGCTGAGTTACATGAATATTGTCTAAAATGGTGTTTTAGGCAAAATCCACAATGCAACCAGTTCGGCATATGCCAGGAGACACTGTTTGAGGGTAACAGACGGGAAACATTTCTTTTCACGATTTCGCATGAAAACAGGGTCCAAAATCACTGTTACACGTTTAGCACTGTAGGGCCGGGCGAGTTCTACAATATGTAAGGGTTTTCAAGCTTGCAAACAGTATTTAAGCTGATTTCCATGAACATTGTCTAAAATTGTGTTTTAGGCAAAATCCACAATGCAACCAGTTCGGCATATGTCAGGAGACACTGTTTGAGGGTAACAGACGGGAAACATTTCTTTTCAGCATTTCGCATGAAAACAGGGTCCAAAATCACTGTTACACGTTTAGCACTGTAGGGCCGGGCGAGTTCTACAATATGTAAGGGTTTTCAAGATTGCAAACAAGTTTTAAGCTGAGTTACATGAATATTGTCTAAAATTGTGTTTTAGGCAAAATCCACAATGCAACCAGTTCGGCATATGCCAGGAGACACTGTTTGAGGGTAACAGACGGGAAACATTTCTTTTCACGATTTCTTATGAAAACAGGGTCCAAAATCACTGTTACACGTTTAGCACTGTATGGCCGGTCGAGTTCTACAATATGTAAGGGTTTTCAAGATTGCAAAATAGTTTTAAGCTGAGTTACATGAATATTGTCTAAAATTGTGTTTTAGGCAAAATCCACAATGCAACCAGTTCGGCATATGCCAGGAGACACTGTTTGAGGGTAACAGACGGGAAACATTTCTTTTCACGATTTCGCATGAAAACAGGGTCCAAAATCACTGTTACACGTTTAGCACTGTAGGGCCGGGCGAGTTCTACAATATGTAAGGGTTTTCAAGATTGCAAACAAGTTTTAAGCTGAGTTACATGAATATTGTCTAAAATTGTGTTTTAGGCAAAATCCACAATGCAACCAGTTCGGCATATGTCAGGAGACACTGTTTGAGGGTAACAGACGGGAAACATTTCTTTTCAGCATTTCGCATGAAAACAGGGTCCAAAATCAGTGTTACACGTTTAGCACTGGAGGGCCGGGCGAGTTCTACAATATGTAAGGGTTTTCAAGCTTGCAAACAGTATTTAAGCTGATTTCCATGAATATTGTCTAAAATTGTGTTTTAGGCAAAATCCACAATGCAACCAGTTCGGCATATGCCAGGAGACACTGTTTGAGGGTAACAGACGGGAAACATTTCTTTTCACGATTTCGCATGAAAACAGGGTCCAAAATCACTGTTACACGTTTAGCACTGTAGGGCCGGTCGAGTTCTACAATATGTAAGGGTTTTCAAGATTGCAAACAAGTTTTAAGCTGAGTTACATGAATATTGTCTAAAATTGTGTTTTAGGCAAAATCCACAATGCAATCAGTTCGGCATATGTCAGGAGACACTGTTTGAGGGTAACAGACGGGAAACATTTCTTTTCAGCATTTCGCATGAAAACAGGGTCCAAAATCACTGTTACACGTTTAGCACTGTGGGGCCGGGCGAGTTCTACAATATGTAAGGGTTTTCAAGATTGCAAACAAGTTTTAAGCTGAGTTACATGAATATTGTCTAAAATGGTGTTTTAGGCAAAATCCACAATGCAACCAGTTCGGCATATGCCAGGAGACACTGTTTGAGGGTAACAGACGGGAAACATTTCTTTTCACGATTTCGCATGAAAACAGGGTCCAAAATCACTGTTACACGTTTAGCACTGTAGGGCCGGGCGAGTTCTACAATATGTAAGGGTTTTCAAGCTTGCAAACAGTATTTAAGCTGATTTCCATGAACATTGTCTAAAATTGTGTTTTAGGCAAAATCCACAATGCAACCAGTTCGGCATATGCCAGGAGACACTGTTTGAGGGTAACAGACGGGAAACATTTCTTTTCACGATTTCGCATGAAAACAGGGTCCAAAATCACTGTTACACGTTTAGCACTGTAGGGCCGGGCGAGTTCTACAATATGTAAGGGTTTTCAAGCTTGCAAACAGTATTTAAGCTGATTTCCATGAACATTGTCAAAAATTGTGTTTTAGGCAAAATCCACAATGCAACCAGTTCGGCATATGCCAGGAGACACTGTTTGAGGGTAACAGACGGGAAACATTTCTTTTCACGATTTCGCATGAAAACAGGGTCCAAAATCACTGTTACACGTTTAGCACTGTAGGGCCGGTCGAGTTCTACAATATGTAAGAGTTTTAAAGTTTGCAAACAAGTTTTAAGCTGAGTTACATGAATATTGTCTAAAATTGTGTTTTAGGCAAAATCCACAATGCAACCAGTTCGGCATATGTCAGGAGACACTGTTTGAGGGTAACAGACGGGAAACATTTCTTTTCTGCATTTCGCATTAAAACAGGGTCCAAAATCACTGTTACACGTTTAGCACTGTAGGGCCGGGCGAGTTCTACAATATGTAAGGGTTTTCAAGATTGCAAACAAGTTTTAAGCTGAGTTACATGAATATTGTCTAAAATTGTGTTTTAGGCAAAATCCACAATGCAACCAGTTCGGCATATGCCAGGAGACACTGTTTGAGGGTAACAGACGGGAAACATTTCTTTTCACGATTTCGCATGAAAACAGGGTCCAAAATCACTGTTACACGTTTAGCACTGTAGGGCCGGTCGAGTTCTACAATATGTAAGAGTTTTAAAGTTTGCAAACAAGTTTTAAGCTGAGTTACATGAATATTGTCTAAAATTGTGTTTTAGGCAAAATCCACAATGCAACCAGTTCGGCATATGTCAGGAGACACTGTTTGAGGGTAACAGACGGGAAACATTTCTTTTCTGCATTTCGCATTAAAACAGGGTCCAAAATCACTGTTACACGTTTAGCACTGTAGGGCCGGGCGAGTTCTACAATATGTAAGGGTTTTCAAGATTGCAAACAAGTTTTAAGCTGAGTTACATGAATATTGTCTAAAATTGTGTTTTAGGCAAAATCCACAATGCAACCAGTTCGGCATATGCCAGGAGACACTGTTTGAGGGTAACAGACGGGAAACATTTCTTTTCACGATTTCGCATGAAAACAGGGTCCAAAATCACTGTTACACGTTTAGCACTGTAGGGCCGGTCGAGTTCTACAATATGTAAGGGTTTTCAAGATTGCAAACAAGTTTTAAGCTGAGTTACATGAATATTGTCTAAAATTGTGTTTTAGGCAAAATCCACAATGCAATCAGTTCGGCATATGTCAGGAGACACTGTTTGACGGTAACAGACGGGAAACATTTCTTTTCAGCATTTCGCATGAAAACAGGGTCCAAAATCACTGTTACACGTTTAGCACTGTGGGGCCGGGCGAGTTCTACAATATGTAAGGGTTTTCAAGATTGCAAACAAGTTTTAAGCTGAGTTACATGAATATTGTCTAAAATGGTGTTTTAGGCAAAATCCACAATGCAACCAGTTCGGCATATGCCAGGAGACACTGTTTGAGGGTAACAGACGGGAAACATTTCTTTTCACGATTTCGCATGAAAACAGGGTCCAAAATCACTGTTACACGTTTAGCACTGTAGGGCCGGGCGAGTTCTACAATATGTAAGGGTTTTCAAGCTTGCAAACAGTATTTAAGCTGATTTCCATGAACATTGTCTAAAATTGTGTTTTAGGCAAAATCCACAATGCAACCAGTTCGGCATATGCCAGGAGACACTGTTTGAGGGTAACAGACGGGAAACATTTCTTTTCACGATTTCGCATGAAAACAGGGTCCAAAATCACTGTTACACGTTTAGCACTGTAGGGCCGGGCGAGTTCTACAATATGTAAGGGTTTTCAAGCTTGCAAACAGTATTTAAGCTGATTTCCATGAACATTGTCAAAAATTGTGTTTTAGGCAAAATCCACAATGCAACCAGTTCGGCATATGCCAGGAGACACTGTTTGAGGGTAACAGACGGGAAACATTTCTTTTCACGATTTCGCATGAAAACAGGGTCCAAAATCACTGTTACACGTTTAGCACTGTAGGGCCGGTCGAGTTCTACAATATGTAAGAGTTTTAAAGTTTGCAAACAAGTTTTAAGCTGAGTTACATGAATATTGTCTAAAATTGTGTTTTAGGCAAAATCCACAATGCAACCAGTTCGGCATATGTCAGGAGACACTGTTTGAGGGTAACAGACGGGAAACATTTCTTTTCTGCATTTCGCATTAAAACAGGGTCCAAAATCACTGTTACACGTTTAGCACTGTAGGGCCGGGCGAGTTCTACAATATGTAAGGGTTTTCAAGATTGCAAACAAGTTTTAAGCTGAGTTACATGAATATTGTCTAAAATTGTGTTTTAGGCAAAATCCACAATGCAACCAGTTCGGCATATGCCAGGAGACACTGTTTGAGGGTAACAGACGGGAAACATTTCTTTTCACGATTTCGCATGAAAACAGGGTCCAAAATCACTGTTACACGTTTAGCACTGTAGGGCCGGTCGAGTTCTACAATATGTAAGGGTTTTAAAGTTTGCAAACAAGTTTTAAGCTGAGTTACATGAATATTGTCTAAAATTGTGTTTTAGGCAAAATCCACAATGCAACCAGTTCGGCATATGTCAGGAGACACTGTTTGAGGGTAACAGACGGGAAACATTTCTTTTCTGCATTTCGCATTAAAACAGGGTCCAAAATCACTGTTACACGTTTAGCACTGTAGGGCCGGGCGAGTTCTACAATATGTAAGGGTTTTCAAGCTTGCAAACAGTATTTAAGCTGATTTCCATGAATATTGTCTAAAATTGTGTTTTAGGCAAAATCCACAATGCAACCAGTTCGGCATATGCCAGGAGACACTGTTTGAGGGTAACAGACGGGAAACATTTCTTTTCACGATTTCGCATGAAAACAGGGTCCAAAATCACTGTTAAACGTTTAGCACTGTAGGGCCGGGCGAGTTCTACAATATGTAAGGGTTTTCAAGCTTGCAAACAGTATTTAAGCTGATTTCCATGAACATTGTCAAAAATTGTGTTTTAGGCAAAATCCACAATGCAACCAGTTCGGCATATGCCAGGAGACACTGTTTGAGGGTAAAAGACGGGAAACATTTCTTTTCACGATTTCGCATGAAAACAGAGTCCAAAATCACTGTTACACGTTTAGCACTGTAGGGCCGGTCGAGTTCTACAATATGTAAGGGTTTTCAAGATTGCAAACAAGTTTTAAGCTGAGTTACATGAATATTGTCTAAAATTGTGTTTTAGGCAAAATCCACAATGCAACCAGTTCGGCATATGTCAGGAGACACTGTTTGAGGGTAACAGACGGGAAACATTTCTTTTCAGCATTTCGCATGAAAACAGGGTCCAAAATCACTGTTACACGTTTAGCACTGTAGGGCCGGGCGAGTTCTACAATATGTAAGGGTTTTCAAGATTGCAAACAAGTTTTAAGCTGAGTTACATGAATATTGTCTAAAATTGTGTTTTAGGCAAAATCCACAATGCAACCAGTTCGGCATATGCCAGGAGACACTGTTTGAGGGTAACAGACGGGAAACATTTCTTTTCACGATTTCTTATGAAAACAGGGTCCAAAATCACTGTTACACGTTTAGCACTGTATGGCCGGTCGAGTTCTACAATATGTAAGAGTTTTAAAGTTTGCAAACAAGTTTTAAGCTGAGTTACATGAATATTGTCTAAAATTGTGTTTTAGGCAAAATCCACAATGCAACCAGTTCGGCATATGTCAGGAGACACTGTTTGAGGGTAACAGACGGGAAACATTTCTTTTCTGCATTTCGCATTAAAACAGGGTCCAAAATCACTGTTACACGTTTAGCACTGTAGGGCCGGGCGAGTTCTACAATATGTAAGGGTTTTCAAGATTGCAAACAAGTTTTAAGCTGAGTTACATGAATATTGTCTAAAATTGTGTTTTAGGCAAAATCCACAATGCAACCAGTTCGGCATATGCCAGGAGACACTGTTTGAGGGTAACAGACGGGAAACATTTCTTTTCACGATTTCGCATGAAAACAGGGTCCAAAATCACTGTTACACGTTTAGCACTGTAGGGCCGGGCGAGTTCTACAATATGTAAGGGTTTTCAAGATTGCAAACAAGTTTTAAGCTGAGTTACATGAATATTGTCTAAAATTGTGTTTTAGGCAAAATCCACAATGCAACCAGTTCGGCATATGTCAGGAGACACTGTTTGAGGGTAACAGACGGGAAACATTTCTTTTCAGCATTTCGCATGAAAACAGGGTCCAAAATCAGTGTTACACGTTTAGCACTGGAGGGCCGGGCGAGTTCTACAATATGTAAGGGTTTTCAAGCTTGCAAACAGTATTTAAGCTGATTTCCATGAATATTGTCTAAAATTGTGTTTTAGGCAAAATCCACAATGCAACCAGTTCGGCATATGCCAGGAGACACTGTTTGAGGGTAACAGACGGGAAACATTTCTTTTCACGATTTCGCATGAAAACAGGGTCCAAAATCACTGTTACACGTTTAGCACTGTAGGGCCGGTCGAGTTCTACAATATGTAAGGGTTTTCAAGATTGCAAACAAGTTTTAAGCTGAGTTACATGAATATTGTCTAAAATTGTGTTTTAGGCAAAATCCACAATGCAATCAGTTCGGCATATGTCAGGAGACACTGTTTGAGGGTAACAGACGGGAAACATTTCTTTTCAGCATTTCGCATGAAAACAGGGTCCAAAATCACTGTTACACGTTTAGCACTGTGGGGCCGGGCGAGTTCTACAATATGTAAGGGTTTTCAAGATTGCAAACAAGTTTTAAGCTGAGTTACATGAATATTGTCTAAAATTGTGTTTTAGGCAAAATCCACAATGCAACCAGTTCGGCATATGCCAGGAGACACTGTTTGAGGGTAACAGACGGGAAACATTTCTTTTCACGATTTCGCATGAAAACAGGGTCCAAAATCACTGTTACACGTTTAGCACTGTAGGGCCGGGCGAGTTCTACAATATGTAAGGGTTTTCAAGCTTGCAAACAGTATTTAAGCTGATTTCCATGAACATTGTCAAAAATTGTGTTTTAGGCAAAATCCACAATGCAACCAGTTCGGCATATGCCAGGAGACACTGTTTGAGGGTAACAGACGGGAAACATTTCTTTTCACGATTTCGCATGAAAACAGGGTCCAAAATCACTGTTACACGTTTAGCACTGTAGGGCCGGTCGAGTTCTACAATATGTAAGAGTTTTAAAGTTTGCAAACAAGTTTTAAGCTGAGTTACATGAATATTGTCTAAAATTGTGTTTTAGGCAAAATCCACAATGCAACCAGTTCGGCATATGTCAGGAGACACTGTTTGAGGGTAACAGACGGGAAACATTTCTTTTCTGCATTTCGCATTAAAACAGGGTCCAAAATCACTGTTACACGTTTAGCACTGTAGGGCCGGGCGAGTTCTACAATATGTAAGGGTTTTCAAGATTGCAAACAAGTTTTAAGCTGAGTTACATGAATATTGTCTAAAATTGTGTTTTAGGCAAAATCCACAATGCAACCAGTTCGGCATATGCCAGGAGACACTGTTTGAGGGTAACAGACGGGAAACATTTCTTTTCACGATTTCGCATGAAAACAGGGTCCAAAATCACTGTTACACGTTTAGCACTGTAGGGCCGGTCGAGTTCTACAATATGTAAGGGTTTTAAAGTTTGCAAACAAGTTTTAAGCTGAGTTACATGAATATTGTCTAAAATTGTGTTTTAGGCAAAATCCACAATGCAACCAGTTCGGCATATGTCAGGAGACACTGTTTGAGGGTAACAGACGGGAAACATTTCTTTTCTGCATTTCGCATTAAAACAGGGTCCAAAATCACTGTTACACGTTTAGCACTGTAGGGCCGGGCGAGTTCTACAATATGTAAGGGTTTTCAAGCTTGCAAACAGTATTTAAGCTGATTTCCATGAATATTGTCTAAAATTGTGTTTTAGGCAAAATCCACAATGCAACCAGTTCGGCATATGCCAGGAGACACTGTTTGAGGGTAACAGACGGGAAACATTTCTTTTCACGATTTCGCATGAAAACAGGGTCCAAAATCACTGTTAAACGTTTAGCACTGTAGGGCCGGGCGAGTTCTACAATATGTAAGGGTTTTCAAGCTTGCAAACAGTATTTAAGCTGATTTCCATGAACATTGTCAAAAATTGTGTTTTAGGCAAAATCCACAATGCAACCAGTTCGGCATATGCCAGGAGACACTGTTTGAGGGTAAAAGACGGGAAACATTTCTTTTCACGATTTCGCATGAAAACAGAGTCCAAAATCACTGTTACACGTTTAGCACTGTAGGGCCGGTCGAGTTCTACAATATGTAAGGGTTTTCAAGATTGCAAACAAGTTTTAAGCTGAGTTACATGAATATTGTCTAAAATTGTGTTTTAGGCAAAATCCACAATGCAACCAGTTCGGCATATGTCAGGAGACACTGTTTGAGGGTAACAGACGGGAAACATTTCTTTTCAGCATTTCGCATGAAAACAGGGTCCAAAATCACTGTTACACGTTTAGCACTGTAGGGCCGGGCGAGTTCTACAATATGTAAGGGTTTTCAAGATTGCAAACAAGTTTTAAGCTGAGTTACATGAATATTGTCTAAAATTGTGTTTTAGGCAAAATCCACAATGCAACCAGTTCGGCATATGCCAGGAGACACTGTTTGAGGGTAACAGACGGGAAACATTTCTTTTCACGATTTCTTATGAAAACAGGGTCCAAAATCACTGTTACACGTTTAGCACTGTATGGCCGGTCGAGTTCTACAATATGTAAGGGTTTTCAAGATTGCAAAATAGTTTTAAGCTGAGTTACATGAATATTGTCTAAAATTGTGTTTTAGGCAAAATCCACAATGCAACCAGTTCGGCATATGCCAGGAGACACTGTTTGAGGGTAAAAGACGGGAAACATTTCTTTTCACGATTTCGCATGAAAACAGAGTCCAAAATCACTGTTACACGTTTAGCACTGTAGGGCCGGTCGAGTTCTACAATATGTAAGGGTTTTCAAGATTGCAAACAAGTTTTAAGCTGAGTTACATGAATATTGTCTAAAATTGTGTTTTAGGCAAAATCCACAATGCAACCAGTTCGGCATATGTCAGGAGACACTGTTTGAGGGTAACAGACGGGAAACATTTCTTTTCAGCATTTCGCATGAAAACAGGGTCCAAAATCACTGTTACACGTTTAGCACTGTAGGGCCGGTCGAGTTCTACAATATGTAAGGGTTTTCAAGATTGCAAACAAGTTTTAAGCTGAGTTACATGAATATTGTCTAAAATTGTGTTTTAGGCAAAATCCACAATGCAACCAGTTCGGCATATGTCAGGAGACACTGTTTGAGGGTAACAGACGGGAAACATTTCTTTTCAGCATTTCGCATGAAAACAGGGTCCAAAATCACTGTTACACGTTTAGCACTGTAGGGCCGGGCGAGTTCTACAATATGTAAGGGTTTTCAAGATTGCAAACAAGTTTTAAGCTGAGTTACATGAATATTGTCTAAAATTGTGTTTTAGGCAAAATCCACAATGCAACCAGTTCGGCATATGCCAGGAGACACTGTTTGAGGGTAACAGACGGGAAACATTTCTTTTCACGATTTCTTATGAAAACAGGGTCCAAAATCACTGTTACACGTTTAGCACTGTATGGCCGGTCGAGTTCTACAATATGTAAGGGTTTTCAAGATTGCAAAATAGTTTTAAGCTGAGTTACATGAATATTGTCTAAAATTGTGTTTTAGGCAAAATCCACAATGCAACCAGTTCGGCATATGCCAGGAGACACTGTTTGAGGGTAACAGACGGGAAACATTTCTTTTCACGATTTCGCATGAAAACAGGGTCCAAAATCACTGTTACACGTTTAGCACTGTAGGGCCGGGCGAGTTCTACAATATGTAAGGGTTTTCAAGATTGCAAACAAGTTTTAAGCTGAGTTACATGAATATTGTCTAAAATTGTGTTTTAGGCAAAATCCACAATGCAACCAGTTCGGCATATGTCAGGAGACACTGTTTGAGGGTAACAGACGGGAAACATTTCTTTTCAGCATTTCGCATGAAAACAGGGTCCAAAATCAGTGTTACACGTTTAGCACTGGAGGGCCGGGCGAGTTCTACAATATGTAAGGGTTTTCAAGCTTGCAAACAGTATTTAAGCTGATTTCCATGAATATTGTCTAAAATTGTGTTTTAGGCAAAATCCACAATGCAACCAGTTCGGCATA
Source organism: Coregonus lavaretus (assembly GCF_964263955.1). Taxonomy (NCBI): domain Eukaryota; kingdom Metazoa; phylum Chordata; class Actinopteri; order Salmoniformes; family Salmonidae; genus Coregonus; species Coregonus lavaretus. The sequence goes on along the minus strand of NW_028164326.1, from coordinate 201,177 downwards.
TGCCAGGAGACACTGTTTGAGGGTAACAGACGGGAAACATTTCTTTTCACGATTTCGCATGAAAACAGGGTCCAAAATCACTGTTACACGTTTAGCACTGTAGGGCCGGTCGAGTTCTACAATATGTAAGGGTTTTCAAGATTGCAAACAAGTTTTAAGCTGAGTTACATGAATATTGTCTAAAATTGTGTTTTAGGCAAAATCCACAATGCAATCAGTTCGGCATATGTCAGGAGACACTGTTTGAGGGTAACAGACGGGAAACATTTCTTTTCAGCATTTCGCATGAAAACAGGGTCCAAAATCACTGTTACACGTTTAGCACTGTGGGGCCGGGCGAGTTCTACAATATGTAAGGGTTTTCAAGATTGCAAACAAGTTTTAAGCTGAGTTACATGAATATTGTCTAAAATGGTGTTTTAGGCAAAATCCACAATGCAACCAGTTCGGCATATGCCAGGAGACACTGTTTGAGGGTAACAGACGGGAAACATTTCTTTTCACGATTTCGCATGAAAACAGGGTCCAAAATCACTGTTACACGTTTAGCACTGTAGGGCCGGGCGAGTTCTACAATATGTAAGGGTTTTCAAGCTTGCAAACAGTATTTAAGCTGATTTCCATGAACATTGTCTAAAATTGTGTTTTAGGCAAAATCCACAATGCAACCAGTTCGGCATATGTCAGGAGACACTGTTTGAGGGTAACAGACGGGAAACATTTCTTTTCAGCATTTCGCATGAAAACAGGGTCCAAAATCACTGTTACACGTTTAGCACTGTAGGGCCGGGCGAGTTCTACAATATGTAAGGGTTTTCAAGATTGCAAACAAGTTTTAAGCTGAGTTACATGAATATTGTCTAAAATTGTGTTTTAGGCAAAATCCACAATGCAACCAGTTCGGCATATGCCAGGAGACACTGTTTGAGGGTAACAGACGGGAAACATTTCTTTTCACGATTTCTTATGAAAACAGGGTCCAAAATCACTGTTACACGTTTAGCACTGTATGGCCGGTCGAGTTCTACAATATGTAAGGGTTTTCAAGATTGCAAAATAGTTTTAAGCTGAGTTACATGAATATTGTCTAAAATTGTGTTTTAGGCAAAATCCACAATGCAACCAGTTCGGCATATGCCAGGAGACACTGTTTGAGGGTAACAGACGGGAAACATTTCTTTTCACGATTTCGCATGAAAACAGGGTCCAAAATCACTGTTACACGTTTAGCACTGTAGGGCCGGGCGAGTTCTACAATATGTAAGGGTTTTCAAGATTGCAAACAAGTTTTAAGCTGAGTTACATGAATATTGTCTAAAATTGTGTTTTAGGCAAAATCCACAATGCAACCAGTTCGGCATATGTCAGGAGACACTGTTTGAGGGTAACAGACGGGAAACATTTCTTTTCAGCATTTCGCATGAAAACAGGGTCCAAAATCAGTGTTACACGTTTAGCACTGGAGGGCCGGGCGAGTTCTACAATATGTAAGGGTTTTCAAGCTTGCAAACAGTATTTAAGCTGATTTCCATGAATATTGTCTAAAATTGTGTTTTAGGCAAAATCCACAATGCAACCAGTTCGGCATATGCCAGGAGACACTGTTTGAGGGTAACAGACGGGAAACATTTCTTTTCACGATTTCGCATGAAAACAGGGTCCAAAATCACTGTTACACGTTTAGCACTGTAGGGCCGGTCGAGTTCTACAATATGTAAGGGTTTTCAAGATTGCAAACAAGTTTTAAGCTGAGTTACATGAATATTGTCTAAAATTGTGTTTTAGGCAAAATCCACAATGCAATCAGTTCGGCATATGTCAGGAGACACTGTTTGAGGGTAACAGACGGGAAACATTTCTTTTCAGCATTTCGCATGAAAACAGGGTCCAAAATCACTGTTACACGTTTAGCACTGTGGGGCCGGGCGAGTTCTACAATATGTAAGGGTTTTCAAGATTGCAAACAAGTTTTAAGCTGAGTTACATGAATATTGTCTAAAATGGTGTTTTAGGCAAAATCCACAATGCAACCAGTTCGGCATATGCCAGGAGACACTGTTTGAGGGTAACAGACGGGAAACATTTCTTTTCACGATTTCGCATGAAAACAGGGTCCAAAATCACTGTTACACGTTTAGCACTGTAGGGCCGGGCGAGTTCTACAATATGTAAGGGTTTTCAAGCTTGCAAACAGTATTTAAGCTGATTTCCATGAACATTGTCTAAAATTGTGTTTTAGGCAAAATCCACAATGCAACCAGTTCGGCATATGTCAGGAGACACTGTTTGAGGGTAACAGACGGGAAACATTTCTTTTCAGCATTTCGCATGAAAACAGGGTCCAAAATCACTGTTACACGTTTAGCACTGTAGGGCCGGGCGAGTTCTACAATATGTAAGGGTTTTCAAGATTGCAAACAAGTTTTAAGCTGAGTTACATGAATATTGTCTAAAATTGTGTTTTAGGCAAAATCCACAATGCAACCAGTTCGGCATATGCCAGGAGACACTGTTTGAGGGTAACAGACGGGAAACATTTCTTTTCACGATTTCTTATGAAAACAGGGTCCAAAATCACTGTTACACGTTTAGCACTGTATGGCCGGTCGAGTTCTACAATATGTAAGGGTTTTCAAGATTGCAAAATAGTTTTAAGCTGAGTTACATGAATATTGTCTAAAATTGTGTTTTAGGCAAAATCCACAATGCAACCAGTTCGGCATATGCCAGGAGACACTGTTTGAGGGTAACAGACGGGAAACATTTCTTTTCACGATTTCGCATGAAAACAGGGTCCAAAATCACTGTTACACGTTTAGCACTGTAGGGCCGGGCGAGTTCTACAATATGTAAGGGTTTTCAAGATTGCAAACAAGTTTTAAGCTGAGTTACATGAATATTGTCTAAAATTGTGTTTTAGGCAAAATCCACAATGCAACCAGTTCGGCATATGTCAGGAGACACTGTTTGAGGGTAACAGACGGGAAACATTTCTTTTCAGCATTTCGCATGAAAACAGGGTCCAAAATCAGTGTTACACGTTTAGCACTGGAGGGCCGGGCGAGTTCTACAATATGTAAGGGTTTTCAAGCTTGCAAACAGTATTTAAGCTGATTTCCATGAATATTGTCTAAAATTGTGTTTTAGGCAAAATCCACAATGCAACCAGTTCGGCATATGCCAGGAGACACTGTTTGAGGGTAACAGACGGGAAACATTTCTTTTCACGATTTCGCATGAAAACAGGGTCCAAAATCACTGTTACACGTTTAGCACTGTAGGGCCGGTCGAGTTCTACAATATGTAAGGGTTTTCAAGATTGCAAACAAGTTTTAAGCTGAGTTACATGAATATTGTCTAAAATTGTGTTTTAGGCAAAATCCACAATGCAATCAGTTCGGCATATGTCAGGAGACACTGTTTGAGGGTAACAGACGGGAAACATTTCTTTTCAGCATTTCGCATGAAAACAGGGTCCAAAATCACTGTTACACGTTTAGCACTGTGGGGCCGGGCGAGTTCTACAATATGTAAGGGTTTTCAAGATTGCAAACAAGTTTTAAGCTGAGTTACATGAATATTGTCTAAAATGGTGTTTTAGGCAAAATCCACAATGCAACCAGTTCGGCATATGCCAGGAGACACTGTTTGAGGGTAACAGACGGGAAACATTTCTTTTCACGATTTCGCATGAAAACAGGGTCCAAAATCACTGTTACACGTTTAGCACTGTAGGGCCGGGCGAGTTCTACAATATGTAAGGGTTTTCAAGCTTGCAAACAGTATTTAAGCTGATTTCCATGAACATTGTCTAAAATTGTGTTTTAGGCAAAATCCACAATGCAACCAGTTCGGCATATGCCAGGAGACACTGTTTGAGGGTAACAGACGGGAAACATTTCTTTTCACGATTTCGCATGAAAACAGGGTCCAAAATCACTGTTACACGTTTAGCACTGTAGGGCCGGGCGAGTTCTACAATATGTAAGGGTTTTCAAGCTTGCAAACAGTATTTAAGCTGATTTCCATGAACATTGTCAAAAATTGTGTTTTAGGCAAAATCCACAATGCAACCAGTTCGGCATATGCCAGGAGACACTGTTTGAGGGTAACAGACGGGAAACATTTCTTTTCACGATTTCGCATGAAAACAGGGTCCAAAATCACTGTTACACGTTTAGCACTGTAGGGCCGGTCGAGTTCTACAATATGTAAGAGTTTTAAAGTTTGCAAACAAGTTTTAAGCTGAGTTACATGAATATTGTCTAAAATTGTGTTTTAGGCAAAATCCACAATGCAACCAGTTCGGCATATGTCAGGAGACACTGTTTGAGGGTAACAGACGGGAAACATTTCTTTTCTGCATTTCGCATTAAAACAGGGTCCAAAATCACTGTTACACGTTTAGCACTGTAGGGCCGGGCGAGTTCTACAATATGTAAGGGTTTTCAAGATTGCAAACAAGTTTTAAGCTGAGTTACATGAATATTGTCTAAAATTGTGTTTTAGGCAAAATCCACAATGCAACCAGTTCGGCATATGCCAGGAGACACTGTTTGAGGGTAACAGACGGGAAACATTTCTTTTCACGATTTCGCATGAAAACAGGGTCCAAAATCACTGTTACACGTTTAGCACTGTAGGGCCGGTCGAGTTCTACAATATGTAAGAGTTTTAAAGTTTGCAAACAAGTTTTAAGCTGAGTTACATGAATATTGTCTAAAATTGTGTTTTAGGCAAAATCCACAATGCAACCAGTTCGGCATATGTCAGGAGACACTGTTTGAGGGTAACAGACGGGAAACATTTCTTTTCTGCATTTCGCATTAAAACAGGGTCCAAAATCACTGTTACACGTTTAGCACTGTAGGGCCGGGCGAGTTCTACAATATGTAAGGGTTTTCAAGATTGCAAACAAGTTTTAAGCTGAGTTACATGAATATTGTCTAAAATTGTGTTTTAGGCAAAATCCACAATGCAACCAGTTCGGCATATGCCAGGAGACACTGTTTGAGGGTAACAGACGGGAAACATTTCTTTTCACGATTTCGCATGAAAACAGGGTCCAAAATCACTGTTACACGTTTAGCACTGTAGGGCCGGTCGAGTTCTACAATATGTAAGGGTTTTCAAGATTGCAAACAAGTTTTAAGCTGAGTTACATGAATATTGTCTAAAATTGTGTTTTAGGCAAAATCCACAATGCAATCAGTTCGGCATATGTCAGGAGACACTGTTTGAGGGTAACAGACGGGAAACATTTCTTTTCAGCATTTCGCATGAAAACAGGGTCCAAAATCACTGTTACACGTTTAGCACTGTGGGGCCGGGCGAGTTCTACAATATGTAAGGGTTTTCAAGATTGCAAACAAGTTTTAAGCTGAGTTACATGAATATTGTCTAAAATGGTGTTTTAGGCAAAATCCACAATGCAACCAGTTCGGCATATGCCAGGAGACACTGTTTGAGGGTAACAGACGGGAAACATTTCTTTTCACGATTTCGCATGAAAACAGGGTCCAAAATCACTGTTACACGTTTAGCACTGTAGGGCCGGGCGAGTTCTACAATATGTAAGGGTTTTCAAGCTTGCAAACAGTATTTAAGCTGATTTCCATGAACATTGTCTAAAATTGTGTTTTAGGCAAAATCCACAATGCAACCAGTTCGGCATATGCCAGGAGACACTGTTTGAGGGTAACAGACGGGAAACATTTCTTTTCACGATTTCGCATGAAAACAGGGTCCAAAATCACTGTTACACGTTTAGCACTGTAGGGCCGGGCGAGTTCTACAATATGTAAGGGTTTTCAAGCTTGCAAACAGTATTTAAGCTGATTTCCATGAACATTGTCAAAAATTGTGTTTTAGGCAAAATCCACAATGCAACCAGTTCGGCATATGCCAGGAGACACTGTTTGAGGGTAACAGACGGGAAACATTTCTTTTCACGATTTCGCATGAAAACAGGGTCCAAAATCACTGTTACACGTTTAGCACTGTAGGGCCGGTCGAGTTCTACAATATGTAAGAGTTTTAAAGTTTGCAAACAAGTTTTAAGCTGAGTTACATGAATATTGTCTAAAATTGTGTTTTAGGCAAAATCCACAATGCAACCAGTTCGGCATATGTCAGGAGACACTGTTTGAGGGTAACAGACGGGAAACATTTCTTTTCTGCATTTCGCATTAAAACAGGGTCCAAAATCACTGTTACACGTTTAGCACTGTAGGGCCGGGCGAGTTCTACAATATGTAAGGGTTTTCAAGATTGCAAACAAGTTTTAAGCTGAGTTACATGAATATTGTCTAAAATTGTGTTTTAGGCAAAATCCACAATGCAACCAGTTCGGCATATGCCAGGAGACACTGTTTGAGGGTAACAGACGGGAAACATTTCTTTTCACGATTTCGCATGAAAACAGGGTCCAAAATCACTGTTACACGTTTAGCACTGTAGGGCCGGTCGAGTTCTACAATATGTAAGGGTTTTAAAGTTTGCAAACAAGTTTTAAGCTGAGTTACATGAATATTGTCTAAAATTGTGTTTTAGGCAAAATCCACAATGCAACCAGTTCGGCATATGTCAGGAGACACTGTTTGAGGGTAACAGACGGGAAACATTTCTTTTCTGCATTTCGCATTAAAACAGGGTCCAAAATCACTGTTACACGTTTAGCACTGTAGGGCCGGGCGAGTTCTACAATATGTAAGGGTTTTCAAGCTTGCAAACAGTATTTAAGCTGATTTCCATGAATATTGTCTAAAATTGTGTTTTAGGCAAAATCCACAATGCAACCAGTTCGGCATATGCCAGGAGACACTGTTTGAGGGTAACAGACGGGAAACATTTCTTTTCACGATTTCGCATGAAAACAGGGTCCAAAATCACTGTTAAACGTTTAGCACTGTAGGGCCGGGCGAGTTCTACAATATGTAAGGGTTTTCAAGCTTGCAAACAGTATTTAAGCTGATTTCCATGAACATTGTCAAAAATTGTGTTTTAGGCAAAATCCACAATGCAACCAGTTCGGCATATGCCAGGAGACACTGTTTGAGGGTAAAAGACGGGAAACATTTCTTTTCACGATTTCGCATGAAAACAGAGTCCAAAATCACTGTTACACGTTTAGCACTGTAGGGCCGGTCGAGTTCTACAATATGTAAGGGTTTTCAAGATTGCAAACAAGTTTTAAGCTGAGTTACATGAATATTGTCTAAAATTGTGTTTTAGGCAAAATCCACAATGCAACCAGTTCGGCATATGTCAGGAGACACTGTTTGAGGGTAACAGACGGGAAACATTTCTTTTCAGCATTTCGCATGAAAACAGGGTCCAAAATCACTGTTACACGTTTAGCACTGTAGGGCCGGGCGAGTTCTACAATATGTAAGGGTTTTCAAGATTGCAAACAAGTTTTAAGCTGAGTTACATGAATATTGTCTAAAATTGTGTTTTAGGCAAAATCCACAATGCAACCAGTTCGGCATATGCCAGGAGACACTGTTTGAGGGTAACAGACGGGAAACATTTCTTTTCACGATTTCTTATGAAAACAGGGTCCAAAATCACTGTTACACGTTTAGCACTGTATGGCCGGTCGAGTTCTACAATATGTAAGAGTTTTAAAGTTTGCAAACAAGTTTTAAGCTGAGTTACATGAATATTGTCTAAAATTGTGTTTTAGGCAAAATCCACAATGCAACCAGTTCGGCATATGTCAGGAGACACTGTTTGAGGGTAACAGACGGGAAACATTTCTTTTCTGCATTTCGCATTAAAACAGGGTCCAAAATCACTGTTACACGTTTAGCACTGTAGGGCCGGGCGAGTTCTACAATATGTAAGGGTTTTCAAGATTGCAAACAAGTTTTAAGCTGAGTTACATGAATATTGTCTAAAATTGTGTTTTAGGCAAAATCCACAATGCAACCAGTTCGGCATATGCCAGGAGACACTGTTTGAGGGTAACAGACGGGAAACATTTCTTTTCACGATTTCGCATGAAAACAGGGTCCAAAATCACTGTTACACGTTTAGCACTGTAGGGCCGGTCGAGTTCTACAATATGTAAGGGTTTTAAAGTTTGCAAACAAGTTTTAAGCTGAGTTACATGAATATTGTCTAAAATTGTGTTTTAGGCAAAATCCACAATGCAACCAGTTCGGCATATGTCAGGAGACACTGTTTGAGGGTAACAGACGGGAAACATTTCTTTTCACGATTTCGCATGAAAACAGGGTCCAAAATCACTGTTACACGTTTAGCACTGTAGGGCCGGGCGAGTTCTACAATATGTAAGGGTTTTCAAGCTTGCAAACAGTATTTAAGCTGATTTCCATGAACATTGTCAAAAATTGTGTTTTAGGCAAAATCCACAATGCAACCAGTTCGGCATATGCCAGGAGACACTGTTTGAGGGTAACAGACGGGAAACATTTCTTTTCACGATTTCGCATGAAAACAGGGTCCAAAATCACTGTTACACGTTTAGCACTGTAGGGCCGGTCGAGTTCAACAATATGTAAGGGTTTTAAAGTTTGCAAACAAGTTTTAAGCTGAGTTACATGAATATTGTCTAAAATTGTGTTTTAGGCAAAATCCACAATGCAACCAGTTTGGCATATGTCAGGAGACACTGTTTGAGGGTAACAGACGGGAAACATTTCTTTTCTGCATTTCGCATTAAAACAGGGTCCAAAATCACTGTTACACGTTTAGCACTGTAGGGCCGGGCGAGTTCTACAATATGTAAGGGTTTTCAAGATTGCAAACAAGTTTTAAGCTGAGTTACATGAATATTGTCTAAAATTGTGTTTTAGGCAAAATCCACAATGCAACCAGTTCGGCATATGCCAGGAGACACTGTTTGAGGGTAACAGACGGGAAACATTTCTTTTCACGATTTCGCATGAAAACAGGGTCCAAAATCACTGTTACACGTTTAGCACTGTAGGGCCGGTCGAGTTCTACAATATGTAAGGGTTTTAAAGTTTGCAAACAAGTTTTAAGCTGAGTTACATGAATATTGTCTAAAATTGTGTTTTAGGCAAAATCCACAATGCAACCAGTTCGGCATATGTCAGGAGACACTGTTTGAGGGTAACAGACGGGAAACATTTCTTTTCTGCATTTCGCATTAAAACAGGGTCCAAAATCACTGTTACACGTTTAGCACTGTAGGGCCGGGCGAGTTCTACAATATGTAAGGGTTTTCAAGCTTGCAAACAGTATTTAAGCTGATTTCCATGAATATTGTCTAAAATTGTGTTTTAGGCAAAATCCACAATGCAACCAGTTCGGCATATGCCAGGAGACACTGTTTGAGGGTAACAGACGGGAAACATTTCTTTTCACGATTTCGCATGAAAACAGGGTCCAAAATCACTGTTAAACGTTTAGCACTGTAGGGCCGGGCGAGTTCTACAATATGTAAGGGTTTTCAAGCTTGCAAACAGTATTTAAGCTGATTTCCATGAACATTGTCAAAAATTGTGTTTTAGGCAAAATCCACAAGGCAACCAGTTCGGCATATGCCAGGAGACACTGTTTGAGGGTAAAAGACGGGAAACATTTCTTTTCACGATTTCGCATGAAAACAGAGTCCAAAATCACTGTTACACGTTTAGCACTGTAGGGCCGGTCGAGTTCTACAATATGTAAGGGTTTTCAAGATTGCAAACAAGTTTTAAGCTGAGTTACATGAATATTGTCTAAAATTGTGTTTTAGGCAAAATCCACAATGCAACCAGTTCGGCATATGTCAGGAGACACTGTTTGAGGGTAACAGACGGGAAACATTTCTTTTCAGCATTTCGCATGAAAACAGGGTCCAAAATCACTGTTACACGTTTAGCACTGTAGGGCCGGGCGAGTTCTACAATATGTAAGGGTTTTCAAGATTGCAAACAAGTTTTAAGCTGAGTTACATGAATATTGTCTAAAATTGTGTTTTAGGCAAAATCCACAATGCAACCAGTTCGGCATATGCCAGGAGACACTGTTTGAGGGTAACAGACGGGAAACATTTCTTTTCACGATTTCTTATGAAAACAGGGTCCAAAATCACTGTTACACGTTTAGCACTGTATGGCCGGTCGAGTTCTACAATATGTAAGGGTTTTCAAGATTGCAAAATAGTTTTAAGCTGAGTTACATGAATATTGTCTAAAATTGTGTTTTAGGCAAAATCCACAATGCAACCAGTTCGGCATATGCCAGGAGACACTGTTTGAGGGTAACAGACGGGAAACATTTCTTTTCACGATTTCGCATGAAAACAGGGTCCAAAATCACTGTTACACGTTTAGCACTGTAGGGCCGGGCGAGTTCTACAATATGTAAGGGTTTTCAAGATTGCAAACAAGTTTTAAGCTGAGTTACATGAATATTGTCTAAAATTGTGTTTTAGGCAAAATCCACAATGCAACCAGTTCGGCATATGTCAGGAGACACTGTTTGAGGGTAACAGACGGGAAACATTTCTTTTCAGCATTTCGCATGAAAACAGGGTCCAAAATCAGTGTTACACGTTTAGCACTGGAGGGCCGGGCGAGTTCTACAATATGTAAGGGTTTTCAAGCTTGCAAACAGTATTTAAGCTGATTTCCATGAATATTGTCTAAAATTGTGTTTTAGGCAAAATCCACAATGCAACCAGTTCGGCATATGTCAGGAGACACTGTTTGAGGGTAACAGACGGGAAACATTTCTTTTCTGCATTTCGCATTAAAACAGGGTCCAAAATCACTGTTACACGTTTAGCACTGTAGGGCCGGGCGAGTTCTACAATATGTAAGGGTTTTCAAGATTGCAAACAAGTTTTAAGCTGAGTTACATGAATATTGTCTAAAATTGTGTTTTAGGCAAAATCCACAATGCAACCAGTTCGGCATATGCCAGGAGACACTGTTTGAGGGTAACAGACGGGAAACATTTCTTTTCACGATTTCGCATGAAAACAGGGTCCAAAATCACTGTTACACGTTTAGCACTGTAGGGCCGGTCGAGTTCTACAATATGTAAGGGTTTTAAAGTTTGCAAACAAGTTTTAAGCTGAGTTACATGAATATTGTCTAAAATTGTGTTTTAGGCAAAATCCACAATGCAACCAGTTCGGCATATGCCAGGAGACACTGTTTGAGGGTAACAGACGGGAAACATTTCTTTTCTGCATTTCGCATTAAAACAGGGTCCAAAATCACTGTTACACGTTTAGCACTGTAGGGCCGGGCGAGTTCTACAATATGTAAGGGTTTTCAAGCTTGCAAACAGTATTTAAGCTGATTTCCATGAATATTGTCTAAAATTGTGTTTTAGGCAAAATCCACAATGCAACCAGTTCGGCATATGCCAGGAGACACTGTTTGAGGGTAAAAGACGGGAAACATTTCTTTTCACGATTTCGCATGAAAACAGAGTCCAAAATCACTGTTACACGTTTAGCACTGTAGGGCCGGTCGAGTTCTACAATATGTAAGGGTTTTCAAGATTGCAAACAAGTTTTAAGCTGAGTTACATGAATATTGTCTAAAATTGTGTTTTAGGCAAAATCCACAATGCAACCAGTTCGGCATATGTCAGGAGACACTGTTTGAGGGTAACAGACGGGAAACATTTCTTTTCAGCATTTCGCATGAAAACAGGGTCCAAAATCACTGTTACACGTTTAGCACTGTAGGGCCGGGCGAGTTCTACAATATGTAAGGGTTTTCAAGATTGCAAACAAGTTTTAAGCTGAGTTACATGAATATTGTCTAAAATTGTGTTTTAGGCAAAATCCACAATGCAACCAGTTCGGCATATGCCAGGAGACACTGTTTGAGGGTAACAGACGGGAAACATTTCTTTTCACGATTTCTTATGAAAACAGGGTCCAAAATCACTGTTACACGTTTAGCACTGTATGGCCGGTCGAGTTCTACAATATGTAAGGGTTTTCAAGATTGCAAAATAGTTTTAAGCTGAGTTACATGAATATTGTCTAAAATTGTGTTTTAGGCAAAATCCACAATGCAACCAGTTCGGCATATGCCAGGAGACACTGTTTGAGGGTAACAGACGGGAAACATTTCTTTTCACGATTTCGCATGAAAACAGGGTCCAAAATCACTGTTACACGTTTAGCACTGTAGGGCCGGGCGAGTTCTACAATATGTAAGGGTTTTCAAGATTGCAAACAAGTTTTAAGCTGAGTTACATGAATATTGTCTAAAATTGTGTTTTAGGCAAAATCCACAATGCAACCAGTTCGGCATATGTCAGGAGACACTGTTTGAGGGTAACAGACGGGAAACATTTCTTTTCAGCATTTCGCATGAAAACAGGGTCCAAAATCAGTGTTACACGTTTAGCACTGGAGGGCCGGGCGAGTTCTACAATATGTAAGGGTTTTCAAGCTTGCAAACAGTATTTAAGCTGATTTCCATGAATATTGTCTAAAATTGTGTTTTAGGCAAAATCCACAATGCAACCAGTTCGGCATATGCCAGGAGACACTGTTTGAGGGTAACAGACGGGAAACATTTCTTTTCACGATTTCGCATGAAAACAGGGTCCAAAATCACTGTTACCCGTTTAGCACTGTAGGGCCGGTCGAGTTCTACAATATGTAAGGGTTTTCAAGATTGCAAACAAGTTTTAAGCTGAGTTACATGAATATTGTCTAAAATTGTGTTTTAGGCAAAATCCACAATGCAATCAGTTCGGCATATGTCAGGAGACACTGTTTGAGGGTAACAGACGGGAAACATTTCTTTTCAGCATTTCGCATGAAAACAGGGTCCAAAATCACTGTTACACGTTTAGCACTGTGGGGCCGGGCGAGTTCTACAATATGTAAGGGTTTTCAAGATTGCAAACAAGTTTTAAGCTGATTTCCATGAACATTGTCTAAAATTGTGTTTTAGGCAAAATCCACAATGCAACCAGTTCGGCATATGCCAGGAGACACTGTTTGAGGGTAACAGACGGGAAACATTTCTTTTCACGATTTCGCATGAAAACAGGGTCCAAAATCACTGTTACACGTTTAGCACTGTAGGGCCGGTCGAGTTCTACAATATGTAAGAGTTTTAAAGTTTGCAAACAAGTTTTAAGCTGAGTTACATGAATATTGTCTAAAATTGTGTTTTAGGCAAAATCCACAATGCAACCAGTTCGGCATATGTCAGGAGACACTGTTTGAGGGTAACAGACGGGAAACATTTCTTTTCTGCATTTCGCATTAAAACAGGGTCCAAAATCACTGTTACACGTTTAGCACTGTAGGGCCGGGCGAGTTCTACAATATGTAAGGGTTTTCAAGATTGCAAACAAGTTTTAAGCTGAGTTACATGAATATTGTCTAAAATTGTGTTTTAGGCAAAATCCACAATGCAACCAGTTCGGCATATGCCAGGAGACACTGTTTGAGGGTAACAGACGGGAAACATTTCTTTTCACGATTTCGCATGAAAACAGGGTCCAAAATCACTGTTACACGTTTAGCACTGTAGGGCCGGTCGAGTTCTACAATATGTAAGAGTTTTAAAGTTTGCAAACAAGTTTTAAGCTGAGTTACATGAATATTGTCTAAAATTGTGTTTTAGTCAAAATCCACAATGCAACCAGTTCGGCATATGTCAGGAGACACTGTTTGAGGGTAACAGACGGGAAACATTTCTTTTCTGCATTTCGCATTAAAACAGGGTCCAAAATCACTGTTACACGTTTAGCACTGTAGGGCCGGGCGAGTTCTACAATATGTAAGGGTTTTCAAGATTGCAAACAAGTTTTAAGCTGAGTTACATGAATATTGTCTAAAATTGTGTTTTAGGCAAAATCCACAATGCAACCAGTTCGGCATATGCCAGGAGACACTGTTTGAGGGTAACAGACGGGAAACATTTCTTTTCACGATTTCGCATGAAAACAGGGTCCAAAATCACTGTTACACGTTTAGCACTGTAGGGCCGGTCGAGTTCTACAATATGTAAGGGTTTTCAAGATTGCAAACAAGTTTTAAGCTGAGTTACATGAATATTGTCTAAAATTGTGTTTTAGGCAAAATCCACAATGCAATCAGTTCGGCATATGTCAGGAGACACTGTTTGAGGGTAACAGACGGGAAACATTTCTTTTCAGCATTTCGCATGAAAACAGGGTCCAAAATCACTGTTACACGTTTAGCACTGTGGGGCCGGGCGAGTTCTACAATATGTAAGGGTTTTCAAGATTGCAAACAAGTTTTAAGCTGAGTTACATGAATATTGTCTAAAATGGTGTTTTAGGCAAAATCCACAATGCAACCAGTTCGGCATATGCCAGGAGACACTGTTTGAGGGTAACAGACGGGAAACATTTCTTTTCACGATTTCGCATGAAAACAGGGTCCAAAATCACTGTTACACGTTTAGCACTGTAGGGCCGGGCGAGTTCTACAATATGTAAGGGTTTTCAAGCTTGCAAACAGTATTTAAGCTGATTTCCATGAACATTGTCTAAAATTGTGTTTTAGGCAAAATCCACAATGCAACCAGTTCGGCATATGCCAGGAGACACTGTTTGAGGGTAACAGACGGGAAACATTTCTTTTCACGATTTCGCATGAAAACAGGGTCCAAAATCACTGTTACACGTTTAGCACTGTAGGGCCGGGCGAGTTCTACAATATGTAAGGGTTTTCAAGCTTGCAAACAGTATTTAAGCTGATTTCCATGAACATTGTCAAAAATTGTGTTTTAGGCAAAATCCACAATGCAACCAGTTCGGCATATGCCAGGAGACACTGTTTGAGGGTAACAGACGGGAAACATTTCTTTTCACGATTTCGCATGAAAACAGGGTCCAAAATCACTGTTACACGTTTAGCACTGTAGGGCCGGTCGAGTTCTACAATATGTAAGAGTTTTAAAGTTTGCAAACAAGTTTTAAGCTGAGTTACATGAATATTGTCTAAAATTGTGTTTTAGGCAAAATCCACAATGCAACCAGTTCGGCATATGTCAGGAGACACTGTTTGAGGGTAACAGACGGGAAACATTTCTTTTCTGCATTTCGCATTAAAACAGGGTCCAAAATCACTGTTACACGTTTAGCACTGTAGGGCCGGGCGAGTTCTACAATATGTAAGGGTTTTCAAGATTGCAAACAAGTTTTAAGCTGAGTTACATGAATATTGTCTAAAATTGTGTTTTAGGCAAAATCCACAATGCAACCAGTTCGGCATATGCCAGGAGACACTGTTTGAGGGTAACAGACGGGAAACATTTCTTTTCACGATTTCGCATGAAAACAGGGTCCAAAATCACTGTTACACGTTTAGCACTGTAGGGCCGGTCGAGTTCTACAATATGTAAGGGTTTTAAAGTTTGCAAACAAGTTTTAAGCTGAGTTACATGAATATTGTCTAAAATTGTGTTTTAGGCAAAATCCACAATGCAACCAGTTCGGCATATGTCAGGAGACACTGTTTGAGGGTAACAGACGGGAAACATTTCTTTTCTGCATTTCGCATTAAAACAGGGTCCAAAATCACTGTTACACGTTTAGCACTGTAGGGCCGGGCGAGTTCTACAATATGTAAGGGTTTTCAAGCTTGCAAACAGTATTTAAGCTGATTTCCATGAATATTGTCTAAAATTGTGTTTTAGGCAAAATCCACAATGCAACCAGTTCGGCATATGCCAGGAGACACTGTTTGAGGGTAACAGACGGGAAACATTTCTTTTCACGATTTCGCATGAAAACAGGGTCCAAAATCACTGTTAAACGTTTAGCACTGTAGGGCCGGGCGAGTTCTACAATATGTAAGGGTTTTCAAGCTTGCAAACAGTATTTAAGCTGATTTCCATGAACATTGTCAAAAATTGTGTTTTAGGCAAAATCCACAATGCAACCAGTTCGGCATATGCCAGGAGACACTGTTTGAGGGTAAAAGACGGGAAACATTTCTTTTCACGATTTCGCATGAAAACAGAGTCCAAAATCACTGTTACACGTTTAGCACTGTAGGGCCGGTCGAGTTCTACAATATGTAAGGGTTTTCAAGATTGCAAACAAGTTTTAAGCTGAGTTACATGAATATTGTCTAAAATTGTGTTTTAGGCAAAATCCACAATGCAACCAGTTCGGCATATGTCAGGAGACACTGTTTGAGGGTAACAGACGGGAAACATTTCTTTTCAGCATTTCGCATGAAAACAGGGTCCAAAATCACTGTTACACGTTTAGCACTGTAGGGCCGGGCGAGTTCTACAATATGTAAGGGTTTTCAAGATTGCAAACAAGTTTTAAGCTGAGTTACATGAATATTGTCTAAAATTGTGTTTTAGGCAAAATCCACAATGCAACCAGTTCGGCATATGCCAGGAGACACTGTTTGAGGGTAACAGACGGGAAACATTTCTTTTCACGATTTCTTATGAAAACAGGGTCCAAAATCACTGTTACACGTTTAGCACTGTATGGCCGGTCGAGTTCTACAATATGTAAGGGTTTTCAAGATTGCAAAATAGTTTTAAGCTGAGTTACATGAATATTGTCTAAAATTGTGTTTTAGGCAAAATCCACAATGCAACCAGTTCGGCATATGCCAGGAGACACTGTTTGAGGGTAAAAGACGGGAAACATTTCTTTTCACGATTTCGCATGAAAACAGAGTCCAAAATCACTGTTACACGTTTAGCACTGTAGGGCCGGTCGAGTTCTACAATATGTAAGGGTTTTCAAGATTGCAAACAAGTTTTAAGCTGAGTTACATGAATATTGTCTAAAATTGTGTTTTAGGCAAAATCCACAATGCAACCAGTTCGGCATATGTCAGGAGACACTGTTTGAGGGTAACAGACGGGAAACATTTCTTTTCAGCATTTCGCATGAAAACAGGGTCCAAAATCACTGTTACACGTTTAGCACTGTAGGGCCGGTCGAGTTCTACAATATGTAAGGGTTTTCAAGATTGCAAACAAGTTTTAAGCTGAGTTACATGAATATTGTCTAAAATTGTGTTTTAGGCAAAATCCACAATGCAACCAGTTCGGCATATGTCAGGAGACACTGTTTGAGGGTAACAGACGGGAAACATTTCTTTTCAGCATTTCGCATGAAAACAGGGTCCAAAATCACTGTTACACGTTTAGCACTGTAGGGCCGGGCGAGTTCTACAATATGTAAGGGTTTTCAAGATTGCAAACAAGTTTTAAGCTGAGTTACATGAATATTGTCTAAAATTGTGTTTTAGGCAAAATCCACAATGCAACCAGTTCGGCATATGCCAGGAGACACTGTTTGAGGGTAACAGACGGGAAACATTTCTTTTCACGATTTCTTATGAAAACAGGGTCCAAAATCACTGTTACACGTTTAGCACTGTATGGCCGGTCGAGTTCTACAATATGTAAGGGTTTTCAAGATTGCAAAATAGTTTTAAGCTGAGTTACATGAATATTGTCTAAAATTGTGTTTTAGGCAAAATCCACAATGCAACCAGTTCGGCATATGCCAGGAGACACTGTTTGAGGGTAACAGACGGGAAACATTTCTTTTCACGATTTCGCATGAAAACAGGGTCCAAAATCACTGTTACACGTTTAGCACTGTAGGGCCGGGCGAGTTCTACAATATGTAAGGGTTTTCAAGATTGCAAACAAGTTTTAAGCTGAGTTACATGAATATTGTCTAAAATTGTGTTTTAGGCAAAATCCACAATGCAACCAGTTCGGCATATGTCAGGAGACACTGTTTGAGGGTAACAGACGGGAAACATTTCTTTTCAGCATTTCGCATGAAAACAGGGTCCAAAATCAGTGTTACACGTTTAGCACTGGAGGGCCGGGCGAGTTCTACAATATGTAAGGGTTTTCAAGCTTGCAAACAGTATTTAAGCTGATTTCCATGAATATTGTCTAAAATTGTGTTTTAGGCAAAATCCACAATGCAACCAGTTCGGCATATGCCAGGAGACACTGTTTGAGGGTAACAGACGGGAAACATTTCTTTTCACGATTTCGCATGAAAACAGGGTCCAAAATCACTGTTACACGTTTAGCACTGTAGGGCCGGTCGAGTTCTACAATATGTAAGGGTTTTCAAGATTGCAAACAAGTTTTAAGCTGAGTTACATGAATATTGTCTAAAATTGTGTTTTAGGCAAAATCCACAATGCAATCAGTTCGGCATATGTCAGGAGACACTGTTTGAGGGTAACAGACGGGAAACATTTCTTTTCAGCATTTCGCATGAAAACAGGGTCCAAAATCACTGTTACACGTTTAGCACTGTGGGGCCGGGCGAGTTCTACAATATGTAAGGGTTTTCAAGATTGCAAACAAGTTTTAAGCTGAGTTACATGAATATTGTCTAAAATTGTGTTTTAGGCAAAATCCACAATGCAACCAGTTCGGCATATGCCAGGAGACACTGTTTGAGGGTAACAGACGGGAAACATTTCTTTTCACGATTTCGCATGAAAACAGGGTCCAAAATCACTGTTACACGTTTAGCACTGTAGGGCCGGGCGAGTTCTACAATATGTAAGGGTTTTCAAGCTTGCAAACAGTATTTAAGCTGATTTCCATGAACATTGTCAAAAACTGTGTTTTAGGCAAAATCCACAATGCAACCAGTTCGGCATATGCCAGGAGACACTGTTTGAGGGTAACAGACGGGAAACATTTCTTTTCACGATTTCGCATGAAAACAGGGTCCAAAATCACTGTTACACGTTTAGCACTGTAGGGCCGGTCGAGTTCTACAATATGTAAGAGTTTTAAAGTTTGCAAACAAGTTTTAAGCTGAGTTACATGAATATTGTCTAAAATTGTGTTTTAGGCAAAATCCACAATGCAACCAGTTCGGCATATGTCAGGAGACACTGTTTGAGGGTAACAGACGGGAAACATTTCTTTTCTGCATTTCGCATTAAAACAGGGTCCAAAATCACTGTTACACGTTTAGCACTGTAGGGCCGGGCGAGTTCTACAATATGTAAGGGTTTTCAAGATTGCAAACAAGTTTTAAGCTGAGTTACATGAATATTGTCTAAAATTGTGTTTTAGGCAAAATCCACAATGCAACCAGTTCGGCATATGCCAGGAGACACTGTTTGAGGGTAACAGACGGGAAACATTTCTTTTCACGATTTCGCATGAAAACAGGGTCCAAAATCACTGTTACACGTTTAGCACTGTAGGGCCGGTCGAGTTCTACAATATGTAAGGGTTTTAAAGTTTGCAAACAAGTTTTAAGCTGAGTTACATGAATATTGTCTAAAATTGTGTTTTAGGCAAAATCCACAATGCAACCAGTTCGGCATATGTCAGGAGACACTGTTTGAGGGTAACAGATGGGAAACATTTCTTTTCTGCATTTCGCATTAAAACAGGGTCCAAAATCACTGTTACACGTTTAGCACTGTAGGGCCGGGCGAGTTCTACAATATGTAAGGGTTTTCAAGCTTGCAAACAGTATTTAAGCTGATTTCCATGAATATTGTCTAAAATTGTGTTTTAGGCAAAATCCACAATGCAACCAGTTCGGCATATGCCAGGAGACACTGTTTGAGGGTAACAGACGGGAAACATTTCTTTTCACGATTTCGCATGAAAACAGGGTCCAAAATCACTGTTAAACGTTTAGCACTGTAGGGCCGGGCGAGTTCTACAATATGTAAGGGTTTTCAAGCTTGCAAACAGTATTTAAGCTGATTTCCATGAACATTGTCAAAAATTGTGTTTTAGGCAAAATCCACAATGCAACCAGTTCGGCATATGCCAGGAGACACTGTTTGAGGGTAAAAGACGGGAAACATTTCTTTTCACGATTTCGCATGAAAACAGAGTCCAAAATCACTGTTACACGTTTAGCACTGTAGGGCCGGTCGAGTTCTACAATATGTAAGGGTTTTCAAGATTGCAAACAAGTTTTAAGCTGAGTTACATGAATATTGTCTAAAATTGTGTTTTAGGCAAAATCCACAATGCAACCAGTTCGGCATATGTCAGGAGACACTGTTTGAGGGTAACAGACGGGAAACATTTCTTTTCAGCATTTCGCATGAAAACAGGGTCCAAAATCACTGTTACACGTTTAGCACTGTAGGGCCGGGCGAGTTCTACAATATGTAAGGGTTTTCAAGATTGCAAACAAGTTTTAAGCTGAGTTACATGAATATTGTCTAAAATTGTGTTTTAGGCAAAATCCACAATGCAACCAGTTCGGCATATGCCAGGAGACACTGTTTGAGGGTAACAGACGGGAAACATTTCTTTTCACGATTTCTTATGAAAACAGGGTCCAAAATCACTGTTACACGTTTAGCACTGTATGGCCGGTCGAGTTCTACAATATGTAAGGGTTTTCAAGATTGCAAAATAGTTTTAAGCTGAGTTACATGAATATTGTCTAAAATTGTGTTTTAGGCAAAATCCACAATGCAACCAGTTCGGCATATGCCAGGAGACACTGTTTGAGGGTAAAAGACGGGAAACATTTCTTTTCACGATTTCGCATGAAAACAGAGTCCAAAATCACTGTTACACGTTTAGCACTGTAGGGCCGGTCGAGTTCTACAATATGTAAGGGTTTTCAAGATTGCAAACAAGTTTTAAGCTGAGTTACATGAATATTGTCTAAAATTGTGTTTTAGGCAAAATCCACAATGCAACCAGTTCGGCATATGTCAGGAGACACTGTTTGAGGGTAACAGACGGGAAACATTTATTTTCAGCATTTCGCATGAAAACAGGGTCCAAAATCACTGTTACACGTTTAGCACTGTAGGGCCGGTCGAGTTCTACAATATGTAAGGGTTTTCAAGATTGCAAACAAGTTTTAAGCTGAGTTACATGAATATTGTCTAAAATTGTGTTTTAGGCAAAATCCACAATGCAACCAGTTCGGCATATGTCAGGAGACACTGTTTGAGGGTAACAGACGGGAAACATTTCTTTTCAGCATTTCGCATGAAAACAGGGTCCAAAATCACTGTTACACGTTTAGCACTGTAGGGCCGGGCGAGTTCTACAATATGTAAGGGTTTTCAAGATTGCAAACAAGTTTTAAGCTGAGTTACATGAATATTGTCTAAAATTGTGTTTTAGGCAAAATCCACAATGCAACCAGTTCGGCATATGCCAGGAGACACTGTTTGAGGGTAACAGACGGGAAACATTTCTTTTCACGATTTCTTATGAAAACAGGGTCCAAAATCACTGTTACACGTTTAGCACTGTATGGCCGGTCGAGTTCTACAATATGTAAGGGTTTTCAAGATTGCAAAATAGTTTTAAGCTGAGTTACATGAATATTGTCTAAAATTGTGTTTTAGGCAAAATCCACAATGCAACCAGTTCGGCATATGCCAGGAGACACTGTTTGAGGGTAACAGACGGGAAACATTTCTTTTCACGATTTCGCATGAAAACAGGGTCCAAAATCACTGTTACACGTTTAGCACTGTAGGGCCGGGCGAGTTCTACAATATGTAAGGGTTTTCAAGATTGCAAACAAGTTTTAAGCTGAGTTACATGAATATTGTCTAAAATTGTGTTTTAGGCAAAATCCACAATGCAACCAGTTCGGCATATGTCAGGAGACACTGTTTGAGGGTAACAGACGGGAAACATTTCTTTTCAGCATTTCGCATGAAAACAGGGTCCAAAATCAGTGTTACACGTTTAGCACTGGAGGGCCGGGCGAGTTCTACAATATGTAAGGGTTTTCAAGCTTGCAAACAGTATTTAAGCTGATTTCCATGAATATTGTCTAAAATTGTGTTTTAGGCAAAATCCACAATGCAACCAGTTCGGCATATGCCAGGAGACACTGTTTGAGGGTAACAGACGGGAAACATTTCTTTTCACGATTTCGCATGAAAACAGGGTCCAAAATCACTGTTACACGTTTAGCACTGTAGGGCCGGTCGAGTTCTACAATATGTAAGGGTTTTCAAGATTGCAAACAAGTTTTAAGCTGAGTTACATGAATATTGTCTAAAATTGTGTTTTAGGCAAAATCCACAATGCAATCAGTTCGGCATATGTCAGGAGACACTGTTTGAGGGTAACAGACGGGAAACATTTCTTTTCAGCATTTCGCATGAAAACAGGGTCCAAAATCACTGTTACACGTTTAGCACTGTGGGGCCGGGCGAGTTCTACAATATGTAAGGGTTTTCAAGATTGCAAACAAGTTTTAAGCTGAGTTACATGAATATTGTCTAAAATGGTGTTTTAGGCAAAATCCACAATGCAACCAGTTCGGCATATGCCAGGAGACACTGTTTGAGGGTAACAGACGGGAAACATTTCTTTTCACGATTTCGCATGAAAACAGGGTCCAAAATCACTGTTACACGTTTAGCACTGTAGGGCCGGGCGAGTTCTACAATATGTAAGGGTTTTCAAGCTTGCAAACAGTATTTAAGCTGATTTCCATGAACATTGTCTAAAATTGTGTTTTAGGCAAAATCCACAATGCAACCAGTTCGGCATATGTCAGGAGACACTGTTTGAGGGTAACAGACGGGAAACATTTCTTTTCAGCATTTCGCATGAAAACAGGGTCCAAAATCACTGTTACACGTTTAGCACTGTAGGGCCGGGCGAGTTCTACAATATGTAAGGGTTTTCAAGATTGCAAACAAGTTTTAAGCTGAGTTACATGAATATTGTCTAAAATTGTGTTTTAGGCAAAATCCACAATGCAACCAGTTCGGCATATGCCAGGAGACACTGTTTGAGGGTAACAGACGGGAAACATTTCTTTTCACGATTTCTTATGAAAACAGGGTCCAAAATCACTGTTACACGTTTAGCACTGTATGGCCGGTCGAGTTCTACAATATGTAAGGGTTTTCAAGATTGCAAAATAGTTTTAAGCTGAGTTACATGAATATTGTCTAAAATTGTGTTTTAGGCAAAATCCACAATGCAACCAGTTCGGCATATGCCAGGAGACACTGTTTGAGGGTAACAGACGGGAAACATTTCTTTTCACGATTTCGCATGAAAACAGGGTCCAAAATCACTGTTACACGTTTAGCACTGTAGGGCCGGGCGAGTTCTACAATATGTAAGGGTTTTCAAGATTGCAAACAAGTTTTAAGCTGAGTTACATGAATATTGTCTAAAATTGTGTTTTAGGCAAAATCCACAATGCAACCAGTTCGGCATATGTCAGGAGACACTGTTTGAGGGTAACAGACGGGAAACATTTCTTTTCAGCATTTCGCATGAAAACAGGGTCCAAAATCAGTGTTACACGTTTAGCACTGGAGGGCCGGGCGAGTTCTACAATATGTAAGGGTTTTCAAGCTTGCAAACAGTATTTAAGCTGATTTCCATGAATATTGTCTAAAATTGTGTTTTAGGCAAAATCCACAATGCAACCAGTTCGGCATATGCCAGGAGACACTGTTTGAGGGTAACAGACGGGAAACATTTCTTTTCACGATTTCGCATGAAAACAGGGTCCAAAATCACTGTTACACGTTTAGCACTGTAGGGCCGGTCGAGTTCTACAATATGTAAGGGTTTTCAAGATTGCAAACAAGTTTTAAGCTGAGTTACATGAATATTGTCTAAAATTGTGTTTTAGGCAAAATCCACAATGCAATCAGTTCGGCATATGTCAGGAGACACTGTTTGAGGGTAACAGACGGGAAACATTTCTTTTCAGCATTTCGCATGAAAACAGGGTCCAAAATCACTGTTACACGTTTAGCACTGTGGGGCCGGGCGAGTTCTACAATATGTAAGGGTTTTCAAGATTGCAAACAAGTTTTAAGCTGAGTTACATGAATATTGTCTAAAATGGTGTTTTAGGCAAAATCCACAATGCAACCAGTTCGGCATATGCCAGGAGACACTGTTTGAGGGTAACAGACGGGAAACATTTCTTTTCACGATTTCGCATGAAAACAGGGTCCAAAATCACTGTTACACGTTTAGCACTGTAGGGCCGGGCGAGTTCTACAATATGTAAGGGTTTTCAAGCTTGCAAACAGTATTTAAGCTGATTTCCATGAACATTGTCTAAAATTGTGTTTTAGGCAAAATCCACAATGCAACCAGTTCGGCATATGCCAGGAGACACTGTTTGAGGGTAACAGACGGGAAACATTTCTTTTCACGATTTCGCATGAAAACAGGGTCCAAAATCACTGTTACACGTTTAGCACTGTAGGGCCGGGCGAGTTCTACAATATGTAAGGGTTTTCAAGCTTGCAAACAGTATTTAAGCTGATTTCCATGAACATTGTCAAAAATTGTGTTTTAGGCAAAATCCACAATGCAACCAGTTCGGCATATGCCAGGAGACACTGTTTGAGGGTAACAGACGGGAAACATTTCTTTTCACGATTTCGCATGAAAACAGGGTCCAAAATCACTGTTACACGTTTAGCACTGTAGGGCCGGTCGAGTTCTACAATATGTAAGAGTTTTAAAGTTTGCAAACAAGTTTTAAGCTGAGTTACATGAATATTGTCTAAAATTGTGTTTTAGGCAAAATCCACAATGCAACCAGTTCGGCATATGTCAGGAGACACTGTTTGAGGGTAACAGACGGGAAACATTTCTTTTCTGCATTTCGCATTAAAACAGGGTCCAAAATCACTGTTACACGTTTAGCACTGTAGGGCCGGGCGAGTTCTACAATATGTAAGGGTTTTCAAGATTGCAAACAAGTTTTAAGCTGAGTTACATGAATATTGTCTAAAATTGTGTTTTAGGCAAAATCCACAATGCAACCAGTTCGGCATATGCCAGGAGACACTGTTTGAGGGTAACAGACGGGAAACATTTCTTTTCACGATTTCGCATGAAAACAGGGTCCAAAATCACTGTTACACGTTTAGCACTGTAGGGCCGGTCGAGTTCTACAATATGTAAGAGTTTTAAAGTTTGCAAACAAGTTTTAAGCTGAGTTACATGAATATTGTCTAAAATTGTGTTTTAGGCAAAATCCACAATGCAACCAGTTCGGCATATGTCAGGAGACACTGTTTGAGGGTAACAGACGGGAAACATTTCTTTTCTGCATTTCGCATTAAAACAGGGTCCAAAATCACTGTTACACGTTTAGCACTGTAGGGCCGGGCGAGTTCTACAATATGTAAGGGTTTTCAAGATTGCAAACAAGTTTTAAGCTGAGTTACATGAATATTGTCTAAAATTGTGTTTTAGGCAAAATCCACAATGCAACCAGTTCGGCATATGCCAGGAGACACTGTTTGAGGGTAACAGACGGGAAACATTTCTTTTCACGATTTCGCATGAAAACAGGGTCCAAAATCACTGTTACACGTTTAGCACTGTAGGGCCGGTCGAGTTCTACAATATGTAAGGGTTTTCAAGATTGCAAACAAGTTTTAAGCTGAGTTACATGAATATTGTCTAAAATTGTGTTTTAGGCAAAATCCACAATGCAATCAGTTCGGCATATGTCAGGAGACACTGTTTGAGGGTAACAGACGGGAAACATTTCTTTTCAGCATTTCGCATGAAAACAGGGTCCAAAATCACTGTTACACGTTTAGCACTGTGGGGCCGGGCGAGTTCTACAATATGTAAGGGTTTTCAAGATTGCAAACAAGTTTTAAGCTGAGTTACATGAATATTGTCTAAAATGGTGTTTTAGGCAAAATCCACAATGCAACCAGTTCGGCATATGCCAGGAGACACTGTTTGAGGGTAACAGACGGGAAACATTTCTTTTCACGATTTCGCATGAAAACAGGGTCCAAAATCACTGTTACACGTTTAGCACTGTAGGGCCGGGCGAGTTCTACAATATGTAAGGGTTTTCAAGCTTGCAAACAGTATTTAAGCTGATTTCCATGAACATTGTCTAAAATTGTGTTTTAGGCAAAATCCACAATGCAACCAGTTCGGCATATGCCAGGAGACACTGTTTGAGGGTAACAGACGGGAAACATTTCTTTTCACGATTTCGCATGAAAACAGGGTCCAAAATCACTGTTACACGTTTAGCACTGTAGGGCCGGGCGAGTTCTACAATATGTAAGGGTTTTCAAGCTTGCAAACAGTATTTAAGCTGATTTCCATGAACATTGTCAAAAATTGTGTTTTAGGCAAAATCCACAATGCAACCAGTTCGGCATATGCCAGGAGACACTGTTTGAGGGTAACAGACGGGAAACATTTCTTTTCACGATTTCGCATGAAAACAGGGTCCAAAATCACTGTTACACGTTTAGCACTGTAGGGCCGGTCGAGTTCTACAATATGTAAGAGTTTTAAAGTTTGCAAACAAGTTTTAAGCTGAGTTACATGAATATTGTCTAAAATTGTGTTTTAGGCAAAATCCACAATGCAACCAGTTCGGCATATGTCAGGAGACACTGTTTGAGGGTAACAGACGGGAAACATTTCTTTTCTGCATTTCGCATTAAAACAGGGTCCAAAATCACTGTTACACGTTTAGCACTGTAGGGCCGGGCGAGTTCTACAATATGTAAGGGTTTTCAAGATTGCAAACAAGTTTTAAGCTGAGTTACATGAATATTGTCTAAAATTGTGTTTTAGGCAAAATCCACAATGCAACCAGTTCGGCATATGCCAGGAGACACTGTTTGAGGGTAACAGACGGGAAACATTTCTTTTCACGATTTCGCATGAAAACAGGGTCCAAAATCACTGTTACACGTTTAGCACTGTAGGGCCGGTCGAGTTCTACAATATGTAAGGGTTTTAAAGTTTGCAAACAAGTTTTAAGCTGAGTTACATGAATATTGTCTAAAATTGTGTTTTAGGCAAAATCCACAATGCAACCAGTTCGGCATATGTCAGGAGACACTGTTTGAGGGTAACAGACGGGAAACATTTCTTTTCTGCATTTCGCATTAAAACAGGGTCCAAAATCACTGTTACACGTTTAGCACTGTAGGGCCGGGCGAGTTCTACAATATGTAAGGGTTTTCAAGCTTGCAAACAGTATTTAAGCTGATTTCCATGAATATTGTCTAAAATTGTGTTTTAGGCAAAATCCACAATGCAACCAGTTCGGCATATGCCAGGAGACACTGTTTGAGGGTAACAGACGGGAAACATTTCTTTTCACGATTTCGCATGAAAACAGGGTCCAAAATCACTGTTAAACGTTTAGCACTGTAGGGCCGGGCGAGTTCTACAATATGTAAGGGTTTTCAAGCTTGCAAACAGTATTTAAGCTGATTTCCATGAACATTGTCAAAAATTGTGTTTTAGGCAAAATCCACAATGCAACCAGTTCGGCATATGCCAGGAGACACTGTTTGAGGGTAAAAGACGGGAAACATTTCTTTTCACGATTTCGCATGAAAACAGAGTCCAAAATCACTGTTACACGTTTAGCACTGTAGGGCCGGTCGAGTTCTACAATATGTAAGGGTTTTCAAGATTGCAAACAAGTTTTAAGCTGAGTTACATGAATATTGTCTAAAATTGTGTTTTAGGCAAAATCCACAATGCAACCAGTTCGGCATATGTCAGGAGACACTGTTTGAGGGTAACAGACGGGAAACATTTCTTTTCAGCATTTCGCATGAAAACAGGGTCCAAAATCACTGTTACACGTTTAGCACTGTAGGGCCGGGCGAGTTCTACAATATGTAAGGGTTTTCAAGATTGCAAACAAGTTTTAAGCTGAGTTACATGAATATTGTCTAAAATTGTGTTTTAGGCAAAATCCACAATGCAACCAGTTCGGCATATGCCAGGAGACACTGTTTGAGGGTAACAGACGGGAAACATTTCTTTTCACGATTTCTTATGAAAACAGGGTCCAAAATCACTGTTACACGTTTAGCACTGTATGGCCGGTCGAGTTCTACAATATGTAAGAGTTTTAAAGTTTGCAAACAAGTTTTAAGCTGAGTTACATGAATATTGTCTAAAATTGTGTTTTAGGCAAAATCCACAATGCAACCAGTTCGGCATATGTCAGGAGACACTGTTTGAGGGTAACAGACGGGAAACATTTCTTTTCTGCATTTCGCATTAAAACAGGGTCCAAAATCACTGTTACACGTTTAGCACTGTAGGGCCGGGCGAGTTCTACAATATGTAAGGGTTTTCAAGATTGCAAACAAGTTTTAAGCTGAGTTACATGAATATTGTCTAAAATTGTGTTTTAGGCAAAATCCACAATGCAACCAGTTCGGCATATGCCAGGAGACACTGTTTGAGGGTAACAGACGGGAAACATTTCTTTTCACGATTTCGCATGAAAACAGGGTCCAAAATCACTGTTACACGTTTAGCACTGTAGGGCCGGTCGAGTTCTACAATATGTAAGGGTTTTAAAGTTTGCAAACAAGTTTTAAGCTGAGTTACATGAATATTGTCTAAAATTGTGTTTTAGGCAAAATCCACAATGCAACCAGTTCGGCATATGTCAGGAGACACTGTTTGAGGGTAACAGACGGGAAACATTTCTTTTCTGCATTTCGCATTAAAACAGGGTCCAAAATCACTGTTACACGTTTAGCACTGTAGGGCCGGGCGAGTTCTACAATATGTAAGGGTTTTCAAGCTTGCAAACAGTATTTAAGCTGATTTCCATGAATATTGTCTAAAATTGTGTTTTAGGCAAAATCCACAATGCAACCAGTTCGGCATATGCCAGGAGACACTGTTTGAGGGTAACAGACGGGAAACATTTCTTTTCACGATTTCGCATGAAAACAGGGTCCAAAATCACTGTTAAACGTTTAGCACTGTAGGGCCGGGCGAGTTCTACAATATGTAAGGGTTTTCAAGCTTGCAAACAGTATTTAAGCTGATTTCCATGAACATTGTCAAAAATTGTGTTTTAGGCAAAATCCACAATGCAACCAGTTCGGCATATGCCAGGAGACACTGTTTGAGGGTAAAAGACGGGAAACATTTCTTTTCACGATTTCGCATGAAAACAGAGTCCAAAATCACTGTTACACGTTTAGCACTGTAGGGCCGGTCGAGTTCTACAATATGTAAGGGTTTTCAAGATTGCAAACAAGTTTTAAGCTGAGTTACATGAATATTGTCTAAAATTGTGTTTTAGGCAAAATCCACAATGCAACCAGTTCGGCATATGTCAGGAGACACTGTTTGAGGGTAACAGACGGGAAACATTTCTTTTCAGCATTTCGCATGAAAACAGGGTCCAAAATCACTGTTACACGTTTAGCACTGTAGGGCCGGGCGAGTTCTACAATATGTAAGGGTTTTCAAGATTGCAAACAAGTTTTAAGCTGAGTTACATGAATATTGTCTAAAATTGTGTTTTAGGCAAAATCCACAATGCAACCAGTTCGGCATATGCCAGGAGACACTGTTTGAGGGTAACAGACGGGAAACATTTCTTTTCACGATTTCTTATGAAAACAGGGTCCAAAATCACTGTTACACGTTTAGCACTGTATGGCCGGTCGAGTTCTACAATATGTAAGGGTTTTCAAGATTGCAAAATAGTTTTAAGCTGAGTTACATGAATATTGTCTAAAATTGTGTTTTAGGCAAAATCCACAATGCAACCAGTTCGGCATATGCCAGGAGACACTGTTTGAGGGTAAAAGACGGGAAACATTTCTTTTCACGATTTCGCATGAAAACAGAGTCCAAAATCACTGTTACACGTTTAGCACTGTAGGGCCGGTCGAGTTCTACAATATGTAAGGGTTTTCAAGATTGCAAACAAGTTTTAAGCTGAGTTACATGAATATTGTCTAAAATTGTGTTTTAGGCAAAATCCACAATGCAACCAGTTCGGCATATGTCAGGAGACACTGTTTGAGGGTAACAGACGGGAAACATTTCTTTTCAGCATTTCGCATGAAAACAGGGTCCAAAATCACTGTTACACGTTTAGCACTGTAGGGCCGGTCGAGTTCTACAATATGTAAGGGTTTTCAAGATTGCAAACAAGTTTTAAGCTGAGTTACATGAATATTGTCTAAAATTGTGTTTTAGGCAAAATCCACAATGCAACCAGTTCGGCATATGTCAGGAGACACTGTTTGAGGGTAACAGACGGGAAACATTTCTTTTCAGCATTTCGCATGAAAACAGGGTCCAAAATCACTGTTACACGTTTAGCACTGTAGGGCCGGGCGAGTTCTACAATATGTAAGGGTTTTCAAGATTGCAAACAAGTTTTAAGCTGAGTTACATGAATATTGTCTAAAATTGTGTTTTAGGCAAAATCCACAATGCAACCAGTTCGGCATATGCCAGGAGACACTGTTTGAGGGTAACAGACGGGAAACATTTCTTTTCACGATTTCTTATGAAAACAGGGTCCAAAATCACTGTTACACGTTTAGCACTGTATGGCCGGTCGAGTTCTACAATATGTAAGGGTTTTCAAGATTGCAAAATAGTTTTAAGCTGAGTTACATGAATATTGTCTAAAATTGTGTTTTAGGCAAAATCCACAATGCAACCAGTTCGGCATATGTCAGGAGACACTGTTTGAGGGTAACAGACGGGAAACATTTCTTTTCAGCATTTCGCATGAAAACAGGGTCCAAAATCACTGTTACACGTTTAGCACTGTAGGGCCGGGCGAGTTCTACAATATGTAAGGGTTTTCAAGATTGCAAACAAGTTTTAAGCTGAGTTACATGAATATTGTCTAAAATTGTGTTTTAGGCAAAATCCACAATGCAACCAGTTCGGCATATGTCAGGAGACACTGTTTGAGGGTAACAGACGGGAAACATTTCTTTTCAGCATTTCGCATGAAAACAGGGTCCAAAATCACTGTTACACGTTTAGCACTGTAGGGCCGGGCGAGTTCTACAATATGTAAGGGTTTTCAAGATTGCAAACAAGTTTTAAGCTGAGTTACATGAATATTGTCTAAAATTGTGTTTTAGGCAAAATCCACAATGCAACCAGTTCGGCATATGCCAGGAGACACTGTTTGAGGGTAACAGACGGGAAACATTTCTTTTCACGATTTCTTATGAAAACAGGGTCCAAAATCACTGTTACACGTTTAGCACTGTATGGCCGGTCGAGTTCTACAATATGTAAGAGTTTTAAAGTTTGCAAACAAGTTTTAAGCTGAGTTACATGAATATTGTCTAAAATTGTGTTTTAGGCAAAATCCACAATGCAACCAGTTCGGCATATGTCAGGAGACACTGTTTGAGGGTAACAGACGGGAAACATTTCTTTTCTGCATTTCGCATTAAAACAGGGTCCAAAATCACTGTTACACGTTTAGCACTGTAGGGCCGGGCGAGTTCTACAATATGTAAGGGTTTTCAAGATTGCAAACAAGTTTTAAGCTGAGTTACATGAATATTGTCTAAAATTGTGTTTTAGGCAAAATCCACAATGCAACCAGTTCGGCATATGCCAGGAGACACTGTTTGAGGGTAACAGACGGGAAACATTTCTTTTCACGATTTCGCATGAAAACAGGGTCCAAAATCACTGTTACACGTTTAGCACTGTAGGGCCGGTCGAGTTCTACAATATGTAAGGGTTTTAAAGTTTGCAAACAAGTTTTAAGCTGAGTTACATGAATATTGTCTAAAATTGTGTTTTAGGCAAAATCCACAATGCAACCAGTTCGGCATATGTCAGGAGACACTGTTTGAGGGTAACAGACGGGAAACATTTCTTTTCTGCATTTCGCATTAAAACAGGGTCCAAAATCACTGTTACACGTTTAGCACTGTAGGGCCGGGCGAGTTCTACAATATGTAAGGGTTTTCAAGCTTGCAAACAGTATTTAAGCTGATTTCCATGAATATTGTCTAAAATTGTGTTTTAGGCAAAATCCACAATGCAACCAGTTCGGCATATGCCAGGAGACACTGTTTGAGGGTAACAGACGGGAAACATTTCTTTTCACGATTTCGCATGAAAACAGGGTCCAAAATCACTGTTAAACGTTTAGCACTGTAGGGCCGGGCGAGTTCTACAATATGTAAGGGTTTTCAAGCTTGCAAACAGTATTTAAGCTGATTTCCATGAACATTGTCAAAAATTGTGTTTTAGGCAAAATCCACAATGCAACCAGTTCGGCATATGCCAGGAGACACTGTTTGAGGGTAAAAGACGGGAAACATTTCTTTTCACGATTTCGCATGAAAACAGAGTCCAAAATCACTGTTACACGTTTAGCACTGTAGGGCCGGTCGAGTTCTACAATATGTAAGGGTTTTCAAGATTGCAAACAAGTTTTAAGCTGAGTTACATGAATATTGTCTAAAATTGTGTTTTAGGCAAAATCCACAATGCAACCAGTTCGGCATATGTCAGGAGACACTGTTTGAGGGTAACAGACGGGAAACATTTCTTTTCAGCATTTCGCATGAAAACAGGGTCCAAAATCACTGTTACACGTTTAGCACTGTAGGGCCGGGCGAGTTCTACAATATGTAAGGGTTTTCAAGATTGCAAACAAGTTTTAAGCTGAGTTACATGAATATTGTCTAAAATTGTGTTTTAGGCAAAATCCACAATGCAACCAGTTCGGCATATGCCAGGAGACACTGTTTGAGGGTAACAGACGGGAAACATTTCTTTTCACGATTTCTTATGAAAACAGGGTCCAAAATCACTGTTACACGTTTAGCACTGTATGGCCGGTCGAGTTCTACAATATGTAAGGGTTTTCAAGATTGCAAAATAGTTTTAAGCTGAGTTACATGAATATTGTCTAAAATTGTGTTTTAGGCAAAATCCACAATGCAACCAGTTCGGCATATGCCAGGAGACACTGTTTGAGGGTAAAAGACGGGAAACATTTCTTTTCACGATTTCGCATGAAAACAGAGTCCAAAATCACTGTTACACGTTTAGCACTGTAGGGCCGGTCGAGTTCTACAATATGTAAGGGTTTTCAAGATTGCAAACAAGTTTTAAGCTGAGTTACATGAATATTGTCTAAAATTGTGTTTTAGGCAAAATCCACAATGCAACCAGTTCGGCATATGTCAGGAGACACTGTTTGAGGGTAACAGACGGGAAACATTTCTTTTCAGCATTTCGCATGAAAACAGGGTCCAAAATCACTGTTACACGTTTAGCACTGTAGGGCCGGTCGAGTTCTACAATATGTAAGGGTTTTCAAGATTGCAAACAAGTTTTAAGCTGAGTTACATGAATATTGTCTAAAATTGTGTTTTAGGCAAAATCCACAATGCAACCAGTTCGGCATATGTCAGGAGACACTGTTTGAGGGTAACAGACGGGAAACATTTCTTTTCAGCATTTCGCATGAAAACAGGGTCCAAAATCACTGTTACACGTTTAGCACTGTAGGGCCGGGCGAGTTCTACAATATGTAAGGGTTTTCAAGATTGCAAACAAGTTTTAAGCTGAGTTACATGAATATTGTCTAAAATTGTGTTTTAGGCAAAATCCACAATGCAACCAGTTCGGCATATGCCAGGAGACACTGTTTGAGGGTAACAGACGGGAAACATTTCTTTTCACGATTTCTTATGAAAACAGGGTCCAAAATCACTGTTACACGTTTAGCACTGTATGGCCGGTCGAGTTCTACAATATGTAAGGGTTTTCAAGATTGCAAAATAGTTTTAAGCTGAGTTACATGAATATTGTCTAAAATTGTGTTTTAGGCAAAATCCACAATGCAACCAGTTCGGCATATGCCAGGAGACACTGTTTGAGGGTAACAGACGGGAAACATTTCTTTTCACGATTTCGCATGAAAACAGGGTCCAAAATCACTGTTACACGTTTAGCACTGTAGGGCCGGTCGAGTTCTACAATATGTAAGGGTTTTCAAGATTGCAAACAAGTTTTAAGCTGAGTTACATGAATATTGTCTAAAATGGTGTTTTAGGCAAAATCCACAATGCAACCAGTTCGGCATATGCCAGGAGACACTGTTTGAGGGTAACAGACGGGAAACATTTCTTTTCACGATTTCGCATGAAAACAGGGTCCAAAATCACTGTTACACGTTTAGCACTGTAGGGCCGGGCGAGTTCTACAATATGTAAGGGTTTTCAAGCTTGCAAACAGTATTTAAGCTGATTTCCATGAACATTGTCTAAAATTGTGTTTTAGGCAAAATCCACAATGCAACCAGTTCGGCATATGCCAGGAGACACTGTTTGAGGGTAACAGACGGGAAACATTTCTTTTCACGATTTCGCATGAAAACAGGGTCCAAAATCACTGTTAAACGTTTAGCACTGTAGGGCCGGGCGAGTTCTACAA
This sequence comes from Coregonus lavaretus, assembly GCF_964263955.1. Classification (NCBI taxonomy): domain Eukaryota; kingdom Metazoa; phylum Chordata; class Actinopteri; order Salmoniformes; family Salmonidae; genus Coregonus; species Coregonus lavaretus. The sequence goes on along the minus strand of NW_028164326.1, from coordinate 167,005 downwards.
TATGTAAGGGTTTTCAAGCTTGCAAACAGTATTTAAGCTGATTTCCATGAACATTGTCAAAAATTGTGTTTTAGGCAAAATCCACAATGCAACCAGTTCGGCATATGCCAGGAGACACTGTTTGAGGGTAAAAGACGGGAAACATTTCTTTTCACGATTTCGCATGAAAACAGAGTCCAAAATCACTGTTACACGTTTAGCACTGTAGGGCCGGTCGAGTTCTACAATATGTAAGGGTTTTCAAGATTGCAAACAAGTTTTAAGCTGAGTTACATGAATATTGTCTAAAATTGTGTTTTAGGCAAAATCCACAATGCAACCAGTTCGGCATATGTCAGGAGACACTGTTTGAGGGTAACAGACGGGAAACATTTCTTTTCAGCATTTCGCATGAAAACAGGGTCCAAAATCACTGTTACACGTTTAGCACTGTAGGGCCGGGCGAGTTCTACAATATGTAAGGGTTTTCAAGATTGCAAACAAGTTTTAAGCTGAGTTACATGAATATTGTCTAAAATTGTGTTTTAGGCAAAATCCACAATGCAACCAGTTCGGCATATGCCAGGAGACACTGTTTGAGGGTAACAGACGGGAAACATTTCTTTTCACGATTTCTTATGAAAACAGGGTCCAAAATCACTGTTACACGTTTAGCACTGTATGGCCGGTCGAGTTCTACAATATGTAAGGGTTTTCAAGATTGCAAAATAGTTTTAAGCTGAGTTACATGAATATTGTCTAAAATTGTGTTTTAGGCAAAATCCACAATGCAACCAGTTCGGCATATGCCAGGAGACACTGTTTGAGGGTAACAGACGGGAAACATTTCTTTTCACGATTTCGCATGAAAACAGGGTCCAAAATCACTGTTACACGTTTAGCACTGTAGGGCCGGGCGAGTTCTACAATATGTAAGGGTTTTCAAGATTGCAAACAAGTTTTAAGCTGAGTTACATGAATATTGTCTAAAATTGTGTTTTAGGCAAAATCCACAATGCAACCAGTTCGGCATATGTCAGGAGACACTGTTTGAGGGTAACAGACGGGAAACATTTCTTTTCAGCATTTCGCATGAAAACAGGGTCCAAAATCAGTGTTACACGTTTAGCACTGGAGGGCCGGGCGAGTTCTACAATATGTAAGGGTTTTCAAGCTTGCAAACAGTATTTAAGCTGATTTCCATGAATATTGTCTAAAATTGTGTTTTAGGCAAAATCCACAATGCAATCAGTTCGGCATATGTCAGGAGACACTGTTTGAGGGTAACAGACGGGAAACATTTCTTTTCAGCATTTCGCATGAAAACAGGGTCCAAAATCACTGTTACACGTTTAGCACTGTAGGGCCGGGCGAGTTCTACAATATGTAAGGGTTTTCAAGATTGCAAACAAGTTTTAAGCTGAGTTACATGAATATTGTCTAAAATTGTGTTTTAGGCAAAATCCACAATGCAACCAGTTCGGCATATGCCAGGAGACACTGTTTGAGGGTAACAGACGGGAAACATTTCTTTTCACGATTTCGCATGAAAACAGGGTCCAAAATCACTGTTACACGTTTAGCACTGTAGGGCCGGTCGAGTTCTACAATATGTAAGGGTTTTCAAGATTGCAAACAAGTTTTAAGCTGAGTTACATGAATATTGTCTAAAATTGTGTTTTAGGCAAAATCCACAATGCAACCAGTTCGGCATATGTCAGGAGACACTGTTTGAGGGTAACAGATGGGAAACATTTCTTTTCAGCATTTCGCATGAAAACAGGGTCCAAAATCACTGTTACACGTTTAGCACTGTGGGGCCGGGCGAGTTCTACAATATGTAAGGGTTTTCAAGATTGCAAACAAGTTTTAAGCTGAGTTACATGAATATTGTCTAAAATGGTGTTTTAGGCAAAATCCACAATGCAACCAGTTCGGCATATGCCAGGAGACACTGTTTGAGGGTAACAGACGGGAAACATTTCTTTTCACGATTTCGCATGAAAACAGGGTCCAAAATCACTGTTACACGTTTAGCACTGTAGGGCCGGTCGAGTTCTACAATATGTAAGGGTTTTCAAGATTGCAAACAAGTTTTAAGCTGAGTTACATGAATATTGTCTAAAATTGTGTTTTAGGCAAAATCCACAATGCAACCAGTTCGGCATATGTCAGGAGACACTGTTTGAGGGTAACAGACGGGAAACATTTCTTTTCAGCATTTCGCATGAAAACAGGGTCCAAAATCACTGTTACACGTTTAGCACTGTAGGGCCGGGCGAGTTCTACAATATGTAAGGGTTTTCAAGATTGCAAACAAGTTTTAAGCTGAGTTACATGAATATTGTCTAAAATTGTGTTTTAGGCAAAATCCACAATGCAACCAGTTCGGCATATGTCAGGAGACACTGTTTGAGGGTAACAGACGGGAAACATTTCTTTTCTGCATTTCGCATTAAAACAGGGTCCAAAATCACTGTTACACGTTTAGCACTGTAGGGCCGGGCGAGTTCTACAATATGTAAGGGTTTTCAAGATTGCAAACAAGTTTTAAGCTGAGTTACATGAATATTGTCTAAAATTGTGTTTTAGGCAAAATCCACAATGCAACCAGTTCGGCATATGCCAGGAGACACTGTTTGAGGGTAACAGACGGGAAACATTTCTTTTCACGATTTCGCATGAAAACAGGGTCCAAAATCACTGTTACACGTTTAGCACTGTAGGGCCGGTCGAGTTCTACAATATGTAAGGGTTTTAAAGTTTGCAAACAAGTTTTAAGCTGAGTTACATGAATATTGTCTAAAATTGTGTTTTAGGCAAAATCCACAATGCAACCAGTTCGGCATATGTCAGGAGACACTGTTTGAGGGTAACAGACGGGAAACATTTCTTTTCTGCATTTCGCATTAAAACAGGGTCCAAAATCACTGTTACACGTTTAGCACTGTAGGGCCGGGCGAGTTCTACAATATGTAAGGGTTTTCAAGCTTGCAAACAGTATTTAAGCTGATTTCCATGAATATTGTCTAAAATTGTGTTTTAGGCAAAATCCACAATGCAACCAGTTCGGCATATGCCAGGAGACACTGTTTGAGGGTAACAGACGGGAAACATTTCTTTTCACGATTTCGCATGAAAACAGGGTCCAAAATCACTGTTAAACGTTTAGCACTGTAGGGCCGGGCGAGTTCTACAATATGTAAGGGTTTTCAAGCTTGCAAACAGTATTTAAGCTGATTTCCATGAACATTGTCAAAAATTGTGTTTTAGGCAAAATCCACAATGCAACCAGTTCGGCATATGCCAGGAGACACTGTTTGAGGGTAAAAGACGGGAAACATTTCTTTTCACGATTTCGCATGAAAACAGAGTCCAAAATCACTGTTACACGTTTAGCACTGTAGGGCCGGTCGAGTTCTACAATATGTAAGGGTTTTCAAGATTGCAAACAAGTTTTAAGCTGAGTTACATGAATATTGTCTAAAATTGTGTTTTAGGCAAAATCCACAATGCAACCAGTTCGGCATATGTCAGGAGACACTGTTTGAGGGTAACAGACGGGAAACATTTCTTTTCAGCATTTCGCATGAAAACAGGGTCCAAAATCACTGTTACACGTTTAGCACTGTAGGGCCGGGCGAGTTCTACAATATGTAAGGGTTTTCAAGATTGCAAACAAGTTTTAAGCTGAGTTACATGAATATTGTCTAAAATTGTGTTTTAGGCAAAATCCACAATGCAACCAGTTCGGCATATGCCAGGAGACACTGTTTGAGGGTAACAGACGGGAAACATTTCTTTTCACGATTTCTTATGAAAACAGGGTCCAAAATCACTGTTACACGTTTAGCACTGTATGGCCGGTCGAGTTCTACAATATGTAAGGGTTTTCAAGATTGCAAAATAGTTTTAAGCTGAGTTACATGAATATTGTCTAAAATTGTGTTTTAGGCAAAATCCACAATGCAACCAGTTCGGCATATGCCAGGAGACACTGTTTGAGGGTAAAAGACGGGAAACATTTCTTTTCACGATTTCGCATGAAAACAGAGTCCAAAATCACTGTTACACGTTTAGCACTGTAGGGCCGGTCGAGTTCTACAATATGTAAGGGTTTTCAAGATTGCAAACAAGTTTTAAGCTGAGTTACATGAATATTGTCTAAAATTGTGTTTTAGGCAAAATCCACAATGCAACCAGTTCGGCATATGTCAGGAGACACTGTTTGAGGGTAACAGACGGGAAACATTTCTTTTCAGCATTTCGCATGAAAACAGGGTCCAAAATCACTGTTACACGTTTAGCACTGTAGGGCCGGTCGAGTTCTACAATATGTAAGGGTTTTCAAGATTGCAAACAAGTTTTAAGCTGAGTTACATGAATATTGTCTAAAATTGTGTTTTAGGCAAAATCCACAATGCAACCAGTTCGGCATATGTCAGGAGACACTGTTTGAGGGTAACAGACGGGAAACATTTCTTTTCAGCATTTCGCATGAAAACAGGGTCCAAAATCACTGTTACACGTTTAGCACTGTAGGGCCGGGCGAGTTCTACAATATGTAAGGGTTTTCAAGATTGCAAACAAGTTTTAAGCTGAGTTACATGAATATTGTCTAAAATTGTGTTTTAGGCAAAATCCACAATGCAACCAGTTCGGCATATGCCAGGAGACACTGTTTGAGGGTAACAGACGGGAAACATTTCTTTTCACGATTTCTTATGAAAACAGGGTCCAAAATCACTGTTACACGTTTAGCACTGTATGGCCGGTCGAGTTCTACAATATGTAAGGGTTTTCAAGATTGCAAAATAGTTTTAAGCTGAGTTACATGAATATTGTCTAAAATTGTGTTTTAGGCAAAATCCACAATGCAACCAGTTCGGCATATGCCAGGAGACACTGTTTGAGGGTAACAGACGGGAAACATTTCTTTTCACGATTTCGCATGAAAACAGGGTCCAAAATCACTGTTACACGTTTAGCACTGTAGGGCCGGTCGAGTTCTACAATATGTAAGGGTTTTCAAGATTGCAAACAAGTTTTAAGCTGAGTTACATGAATATTGTCTAAAATGGTGTTTTAGGCAAAATCCACAATGCAACCAGTTCGGCATATGCCAGGAGACACTGTTTGAGGGTAACAGACGGGAAACATTTCTTTTCACGATTTCGCATGAAAACAGGGTCCAAAATCACTGTTACACGTTTAGCACTGTAGGGCCGGGCGAGTTCTACAATATGTAAGGGTTTTCAAGCTTGCAAACAGTATTTAAGCTGATTTCCATGAACATTGTCTAAAATTGTGTTTTAGGCAAAATCCACAATGCAACCAGTTCGGCATATGCCAGGAGACACTGTTTGAGGGTAACAGACGGGAAACATTTCTTTTCACGATTTCGCATGAAAACAGGGTCCAAAATCACTGTTAAACGTTTAGCACTGTAGGGCCGGGCGAGTTCTACAATATGTAAGGGTTTTCAAGCTTGCAAACAGTATTTAAGCTGATTTCCATGAACATTGTCAAAAATTGTGTTTTAGGCAAAATCCACAATGCAACCAGTTCGGCATATGCCAGGAGACACTGTTTGAGGGTAAAAGACGGGAAACATTTCTTTTCACGATTTCGCATGAAAACAGAGTCCAAAATCACTGTTACACGTTTAGCACTGTAGGGCCGGTCGAGTTCTACAATATGTAAGGGTTTTCAAGATTGCAAACAAGTTTTAAGCTGAGTTACATGAATATTGTCTAAAATTGTGTTTTAGGCAAAATCCACAATGCAACCAGTTCGGCATATGTCAGGAGACACTGTTTGAGGGTAACAGACGGGAAACATTTCTTTTCAGCATTTCGCATGAAAACAGGGTCCAAAATCACTGTTACACGTTTAGCACTGTAGGGCCGGGCGAGTTCTACAATATGTAAGGGTTTTCAAGATTGCAAACAAGTTTTAAGCTGAGTTACATGAATATTGTCTAAAATTGTGTTTTAGGCAAAATCCACAATGCAACCAGTTCGGCATATGCCAGGAGACACTGTTTGAGGGTAACAGACGGGAAACATTTCTTTTCACGATTTCTTATGAAAACAGGGTCCAAAATCACTGTTACACGTTTAGCACTGTATGGCCGGTCGAGTTCTACAATATGTAAGGGTTTTCAAGATTGCAAAATAGTTTTAAGCTGAGTTACATGAATATTGTCTAAAATTGTGTTTTAGGCAAAATCCACAATGCAACCAGTTCGGCATATGCCAGGAGACACTGTTTGAGGGTAACAGACGGGAAACATTTCTTTTCACGATTTCGCATGAAAACAGGGTCCAAAATCACTGTTACACGTTTAGCACTGTAGGGCCGGGCGAGTTCTACAATATGTAAGGGTTTTCAAGATTGCAAACAAGTTTTAAGCTGAGTTACATGAATATTGTCTAAAATTGTGTTTTAGGCAAAATCCACAATGCAACCAGTTCGGCATATGTCAGGAGACACTGTTTGAGGGTAACAGACGGGAAACATTTCTTTTCAGCATTTCGCATGAAAACAGGGTCCAAAATCAGTGTTACACGTTTAGCACTGGAGGGCCGGGCGAGTTCTACAATATGTAAGGGTTTTCAAGCTTGCAAACAGTATTTAAGCTGATTTCCATGAATATTGTCTAAAATTGTGTTTTAGGCAAAATCCACAATGCAATCAGTTCGGCATATGTCAGGAGACACTGTTTGAGGGTAACAGACGGGAAACATTTCTTTTCAGCATTTCGCATGAAAACAGGGTCCAAAATCACTGTTACACGTTTAGCACTGTAGGGCCGGGCGAGTTCTACAATATGTAAGGGTTTTCAAGATTGCAAACAAGTTTTAAGCTGAGTTACATGAATATTGTCTAAAATTGTGTTTTAGGCAAAATCCACAATGCAACCAGTTCGGCATATGCCAGGAGACACTGTTTGAGGGTAACAGACGGGAAACATTTCTTTTCACGATTTCGCATGAAAACAGGGTCCAAAATCACTGTTACACGTTTAGCACTGTAGGGCCGGTCGAGTTCTACAATATGTAAGGGTTTTCAAGATTGCAAACAAGTTTTAAGCTGAGTTACATGAATATTGTCTAAAATTGTGTTTTAGGCAAAATCCACAATGCAACCAGTTCGGCATATGTCAGGAGACACTGTTTGAGGGTAACAGATGGGAAACATTTCTTTTCAGCATTTCGCATGAAAACAGGGTCCAAAATCACTGTTACACGTTTAGCACTGTGGGGCCGGGCGAGTTCTACAATATGTAAGGGTTTTCAAGATTGCAAACAAGTTTTAAGCTGAGTTACATGAATATTGTCTAAAATGGTGTTTTAGGCAAAATCCACAATGCAACCAGTTCGGCATATGCCAGGAGACACTGTTTGAGGGTAACAGACGGGAAACATTTCTTTTCACGATTTCGCATGAAAACAGGGTCCAAAATCACTGTTACACGTTTAGCACTGTAGGGCCGGTCGAGTTCTACAATATGTAAGGGTTTTCAAGATTGCAAACAAGTTTTAAGCTGAGTTACATTAATATTGTCTAAAATTGTGTTTTAGGCAAAATCCACAATGCAACCAGTTCGGCATATGTCAGGAGACACTGTTTGAGGGTAACAGACGGGAAACATTTCTTTTCAGCATTTCGCATGAAAACAGGGTCCAAAATCACTGTTACACGTTTAGCACTGTAGGGCCGGGCGAGTTCTACAATATGTAAGGGTTTTCAAGATTGCAAACAAGTTTTAAGCTGAGTTACATGAATATTGTCTAAAATTGTGTTTTAGGCAAAATCCACAATGCAACCAGTTCGGCATATGCCAGGAGACACTGTTTGAGGGCAACAGACGGGAAACATTTCTTTTCACGATTTCTTATGAAAACAGGGTCCAAAATCACTGTTACACGTTTAGCACTGTATGGCCGGTCGAGTTCTACAATATGTAAGGGTTTTCAAGATTGCAAAATAGTTTTAAGCTGAGTTACATGAATATTGTCTAAAATTGTGTTTTAGGCAAAATCCACAATGCAACCAGTTCGGCATATGCCAGGAGACACTGTTTGAGGGTAACAGACGGGAAACATTTCTTTTCACGATTTCGCATGAAAACAGGGTCCAAAATCACTGTTACACGTTTAGCACTGTAGGGCCGGTCGAGTTCTACAATATGTAAGGGTTTTCAAGATTGCAAACAAGTTTTAAGCTGAGTTACATGAATATTGTCTAAAATTGTGTTTTAGGCAAAATCCACAATGCAACCAGTTCGGCATATGTCAGGAGACACTGTTTGAGGGTAACAGATGGGAAACATTTCTTTTCAGCATTTCGCATGAAAACAGGGTCCAAAATCACTGTTACACGTTTAGCACTGTGGGGCCGGGCGAGTTCTACAATATGTAAGGGTTTTCAAGATTGCAAACAAGTTTTAAGCTGAGTTACATGAATATTGTCTAAAATGGTGTTTTAGGCAAAATCCACAATGCAACCAGTTCGGCATATGCCAGGAGACACTGTTTGAGGGTAACAGACGGGAAACATTTCTTTTCACGATTTCGCATGAAAACAGGGTCCAAAATCACTGTTACACGTTTAGCACTGTAGGGCCGGGCGAGTTCTACAATATGTAAGGGTTTTCAAGATTGCAAACAAGTTTTAAGCTGAGTTCCATGAACATTGTCTAAAATTGTGTTTTAGGCAAAATCCACAATGCAACCAGTTCGGCATATGCCAGGAGACACTGTTTGAGGGTAACAGACGGGAAACATTTCTTTTCACGATTTCGCATGAAAACAGGGTCCAAAATCACTGTTACACGTTTAGCACTGTAGGGCCGGGCGAGTTCTACAATATGTAAGGGTTTTCAAGATTGCAAACAAGTTTTAAGCTGAGTTCCATGAACATTGTCTAAAATTGTGTTTTAGGCAAAATCCACAATGCAACCAGTTCGGCATATGTCAGGAGACACTGTTTGAGGGTAACAGACGGGAAACATTTCTTTTCAGCATTTCGCATGAAAACAGGGTCCAAAATCAGTGTTACACGTTTAGCACTGGAGGGCCGGGCGAGTTCTACAATATGTAAGGGTTTTCAAGCTTGCAAACAGTATTTAAGCTGATTTCCATGAATATTGTCTAAAATTGTGTTTTAGGCAAAATCCACAATGCAATCAGTTCGGCATATGTCAGGAGACACTGTTTGAGGGTAACAGACGGGAAACATTTCTTTTCAGCATTTCGCATGAAAACAGGGTCCAAAATCACTGTTACACGTTTAGCACTGTGGGGCCGGGCGAGTTCTACAATATGTAAGGGTTTTCAAGATTGCAAACAAGTTTTAAGCTGAGTTACATGAATATTGTCTAAAATCGTGTTTTAGGCAAAATCCACAATGCAACCAGTTCGGCATATGCCAGGAGACACTGTTTGAGGGTAACAGACGGGAAACATTTCTTTTCAGCATTTCGCATGAAAACAGGGTCCAAAATCACTGTTACACGTTTAGCACTGTAGGGCCGGGCGAGTTCTACAATATGTAAGGGTTTTCAAGATTGCAAACAAGTTTTAAGCTGAGTTACATGAATATTGTCTAAAATTGTGTTTTAGGCAAAATCCACAATGCAACCAGTTCGGCATATGCCAGGAGACACTGTTTGAGGGTAACAGACGGGAAACATTTCTTTTCACGATTTCGCATGAAAACAGGGTCCAAAATCACTGTTACACGTTTAGCACTGTAGGGCCGGTCGAGTTCTACAATATGTAAGGGTTTTCAAGATTGCAAACAAGTTTTAAGCTGAGTTACATGAATATTGTCTAAAATTGTGTTTTAGGCAAAATCCACAATGCAACCAGTTCGGCATATGTCAGGAGACACTGTTTGAGGGTAACAGATGGGAAACATTTCTTTTCAGCATTTCGCATGAAAACAGGGTCCAAAATCACTGTTACACGTTTAGCACTGTGGGGCCGGGCGAGTTCTACAATATGTAAGGGTTTTCAAGATTGCAAACAAGTTTTAAGCTGAGTTACATGAATATTGTCTAAAATGGTGTTTTAGGCAAAATCCACAATGCAACCAGTTCGGCATATGCCAGGAGACACTGTTTGAGGGTAACAGACGGGAAACATTTCTTTTCACGATTTCGCATGAAAACAGGGTCCAAAATCACTGTTACACGTTTAGCACTGTAGGGCCGGTCGAGTTCTACAATATGTAAGGGTTTTCAAGATTGCAAACAAGTTTTAAGCTGAGTTACATGAATATTGTCTAAAATTGTGTTTTAGGCAAAATCCACAATGCAACCAGTTCGGCATATGTCAGGAGACACTGTTTGAGGGTAACAGACGGGAAACATTTCTTTTCAGCATTTCGCATGAAAACAGGGTCCAAAATCACTGTTACACGTTTAGCACTGTAGGGCCGGGCGAGTTCTACAATATGTAAGGGTTTTCAAGATTGCAAACAAGTTTTAAGCTGAGTTACATGAATATTGTCTAAAATTGTGTTTTAGGCAAAATCCACAATGCAACCAGTTCGGCATATGCCAGGAGACACTGTTTGAGGGTAACAGACGGGAAACATTTCTTTTCACGATTTCTTATGAAAACAGGGTCCAAAATCACTGTTACACGTTTAGCACTGTATGGCCGGTCGAGTTCTACAATATGTAAGGGTTTTCAAGATTGCAAAATAGTTTTAAGCTGAGTTACATGAATATTGTCTAAAATTGTGTTTTAGGCAAAATCCACAATGCAACCAGTTCGGCATATGCCAGGAGACACTGTTTGAGGGTAACAGACGGGAAACATTTCTTTTCACGATTTCGCATGAAAACAGGGTCCAAAATCACTGTTACACGTTTAGCACTGTAGGGCCGGTCGAGTTCTACAATATGTAAGGGTTTTCAAGATTGCAAACAAGTTTTAAGCTGAGTTACATGAATATTGTCTAAAATTGTGTTTTAGGCAAAATCCACAATGCAACCAGTTCGGCATATGTCAGGAGACACTGTTTGAGGGTAACAGATGGGAAACATTTCTTTTCAGCATTTCGCATGAAAACAGGGTCCAAAATCACTGTTACACGTTTAGCACTGTGGGGCCGGGCGAGTTCTACAATATGTAAGGGTTTTCAAGATTGCAAACAAGTTTTAAGCTGAGTTACATGAATATTGTCTAAAATGGTGTTTTAGGCAAAATCCACAATGCAACCAGTTCGGCATATGCCAGGAGACACTGTTTGAGGGTAACAGACGGGAAACATTTCTTTTCACGATTTCGCATGAAAACAGGGTCCAAAATCACTGTTACACGTTTAGCACTGTAGGGCCGGGCGAGTTCTACAATATGTAAGGGTTTTCAAGATTGCAAACAAGTTTTAAGCTGAGTTCCATGAACATTGTCTAAAATTGTGTTTTAGGCAAAATCCACAATGCAACCAGTTCGGCATATGCCAGGAGACACTGTTTGAGGGTAACAGACGGGAAACATTTCTTTTCACGATTTCGCATGAAAACAGGGTCCAAAATCACTGTTACACGTTTAGCACTGTAGGGCCGGGCGAGTTCTACAATATGTAAGGGTTTTCAAGATTGCAAACAAGTTTTAAGCTGAGTTCCATGAACATTGTCTAAAATTGTGTTTTAGGCAAAATCCACAATGCAACCAGTTCGGCATATGTCAGGAGACACTGTTTGAGGGTAACAGACGGGAAACATTTCTTTTCAGCATTTCGCATGAAAACAGGGTCCAAAATCAGTGTTACACGTTTAGCACTGGAGGGCCGGGCGAGTTCTACAATATGTAAGGGTTTTCAAGCTTGCAAACAGTATTTAAGCTGATTTCCGTGAATATTGTCTAAAATTGTGTTTTAGGCAAAATCCACAATGCAACCAGTTCGGCATATGCCAGGAGACACTGTTTGAGGGTAACAGACGGGAAACATTTCTTTTCAGCATTTCGCATGAAAACAGGGTCCAAAATCACTGTTACACGTTTAGCACTGTAGGGCCGGGCGAGTTCTACAATATGTAAGGGTTTTCAAGATTGCAAACAAGTTTTAAGCTGAGTTACATGAATATTGTCTAAAATTGTGTTTTAGGCAAAATCCACAATGCAACCAGTTCGGCATATGCCAGGAGACACTGTTTGAGGGTAACAGACGGGAAACATTTCTTTTCACGATTTCGCATGAAAACAGGGTCCAAAATCACTGTTACACGTTTAGCACTGTAGGGCCGGTCGAGTTCTACAATATGTAAGGGTTTTCAAGATTGCAAACAAGTTTTAAGCTGAGTTACATGAATATTGTCTAAAATTGTGTTTTAGGCAAAATCCACAATGCAACCAGTTCGGCATATGTCAGGAGACACTGTTTGAGGGTAACAGATGGGAAACATTTCTTTTCAGCATTTCGCATGAAAACAGGGTCCAAAATCACTGTTACACGTTTAGCACTGTGGGGCCGGGCGAGTTCTACAATATGTAAGGGTTTTCAAGATTGCAAACAAGTTTTAAGCTGAGTTACATGAATATTGTCTAAAATGGTGTTTTAGGCAAAATCCACAATGCAACCAGTTCGGCATATGCCAGGAGACACTGTTTGAGGGTAACAGACGGGAAACCTTTCTTTTCACGATTTCGCATGAAAACAGGGTCCAAAATCACTGTTACACGTTTAGCACTGTAGGGCCGGTCGAGTTCTACAATATGTAAGGGTTTTCAAGATTGCAAACAAGTTTTAAGCTGAGTTACATGAATATTGTCTAAAATTGTGTTTTAGGCAAAATCCACAATGCAACCAGTTCGGCATATGTCAGGAGACACTGTTTGAGGGTAACAGACGGGAAACATTTCTTTTCAGCATTTCGCATGAAAACAGGGTCCAAAATCACTGTTACACGTTTAGCACTGTAGGGCCGGGCGAGTTCTACAATATGTAAGGGTTTTCAAGATTGCAAACAAGTTTTAAGCTGAGTTACATGAATATTGTCTAAAATTGTGTTTTAGGCAAAATCCACAATGCAACCAGTTCGGCATATGCCAGGAGACACTGTTTGAGGGTAACAGACGGGAAACATTTCTTTTCACGATTTCTTATGAAAACAGGGTCCAAAATCACTGTTACACGTTTAGCACTGTATGGCCGGTCGAGTTCTACAATATGTAAGGGTTTTCAAGATTGCAAAATAGTTTTAAGCTGAGTTACATGAATATTGTCTAAAATTGTGTTTTAGGCAAAATCCACAATGCAACCAGTTCGGCATATGCCAGGAGACACTGTTTGAGGGTAACAGACGGGAAACATTTCTTTTCACGATTTCGCATGAAAACAGGGTCCAAAATCACTGTTACACGTTTAGCACTGTAGGGCCGGGCGAGTTCTACAATATGTAAGGGTTTTCAAGATTGCAAACAAGTTTTAAGCTGAGTTACATGAATATTGTCTAAAATTGTGTTTTAGGCAAAATCCACAATGCAACCAGTTCGGCATATGCCAGGAGACACTGTTTGAGGGTAACAGACGGGAAACATTTCTTTTCACGATTTCTTATGAAAACAGGGTCCAAAATCACTGTTACACGTTTAGCACTGTATGGCCGGTCGAGTTCTACAATATGTAAGGGTTTTCAAGATTGCAAAATAGTTTTAAGCTGAGTTACATGAATATTGTCTAAAATTGTGTTTTAGGCAAAATCCACAATGCAACCAGTTCGGCATATGCCAGGAGACACTGTTTGAGGGTAACAGACGGGAAACATTTCTTTTCACGATTTCGCATGAAAACAGGGTCCAAAATCACTGTTACACGTTTAGCACTGTAGGGCCGGTCGAGTTCTACAATATGTAAGGGTTTTCAAGATTGCAAACAAGTTTTAAGCTGAGTTACATGAATATTGTCTAAAATTGTGTTTTAGGCAAAATCCACAATGCAACCAGTTCGGCATATGTCAGGAGACACTGTTTGAGGGTAACAGATGGGAAACATTTCTTTTCAGCATTTCGCATGAAAACAGGGTCCAAAATCACTGTTACACGTTTAGCACTGTGGGGCCGGGCGAGTTCTACAATATGTAAGGGTTTTCAAGATTGCAAACAAGTTTTAAGCTGAGTTACATGAATATTGTCTAAAATGGTGTTTTAGGCAAAATCCACAATGCAACCAGTTCGGCATATGCCAGGAGACACTGTTTGAGGGTAACAGACGGGAAACATTTCTTTTCACGATTTCGCATGAAAACAGGGTCCAAAATCACTGTTACACGTTTAGCACTGTAGGGCCGGGCGAGTTCTACAATATGTAAGGGTTTTCAAGATTGCAAACAAGTTTTAAGCTGAGTTCCATGAACATTGTCTAAAATTGTGTTTTAGGCAAAATCCACAATGCAACCAGTTCGGCATATGCCAGGAGACACTGTTTGAGGGTAACAGACGGGAAACATTTCTTTTCACGATTTCGCATGAAAACAGGGTCCAAAATCACTGTTACACGTTTAGCACTGTAGGGCCGGGCGAGTTCTACAATATGTAAGGGTTTTCAAGATTGCAAACAAGTTTTAAGCTGAGTTCCATGAACATTGTCTAAAATTGTGTTTTAGGCAAAATCCACAATGCAACCAGTTCGGCATATGTCAGGAGACACTGTTTGAGGGTAACAGACGGGAAACATTTCTTTTCAGCATTTCGCATGAAAACAGGGTCCAAAATCAGTGTTACACGTTTAGCACTGGAGGGCCGGGCGAGTTCTACAATATGTAAGGGTTTTCAAGCTTGCAAACAGTATTTAAGCTGATTTCCGTGAATATTGTCTAAAATTGTGTTTTAGGCAAAATCCACAATGCAACCAGTTCGGCATATGCCAGGAGACACTGTTTGAGGGTAACAGACGGGAAACATTTCTTTTCAGCATTTCGCATGAAAACAGGGTCCAAAATCACTGTTACACGTTTAGCACTGTAGGGCCGGGCGAGTTCTACAATATGTAAGGGTTTTCAAGATTGCAAACAAGTTTTAAGCTGAGTTACATGAATATTGTCTAAAATTGTGTTTTAGGCAAAATCCACAATGCAACCAGTTCGGCATATGCCAGGAGACACTGTTTGAGGGTAACAGACGGGAAACATTTCTTTTCACGATTTCGCATGAAAACAGGGTCCAAAATCACTGTTACACGTTTAGCACTGTAGGGCCGGTCGAGTTCTACAATATGTAAGGGTTTTCAAGATTGCAAACAAGTTTTAAGCTGAGTTACATGAATATTGTCTAAAATTGTGTTTTAGGCAAAATCCACAATGCAACCAGTTCGGCATATGTCAGGAGACACTGTTTGAGGGTAACAGATGGGAAACATTTCTTTTCAGCATTTCGCATGAAAACAGGGTCCAAAATCACTGTTACACGTTTAGCACTGTGGGGCCGGGCGAGTTCTACAATATGTAAGGGTTTTCAAGATTGCAAACAAGTTTTAAGCTGAGTTACATGAATATTGTCTAAAATGGTGTTTTAGGCAAAATCCACAATGCAACCAGTTCGGCATATGCCAGGAGACACTGTTTGAGGGTAACAGACGGGAAACCTTTCTTTTCACGATTTCGCATGAAAACAGGGTCCAAAATCACTGTTACACGTTTAGCACTGTAGGGCCGGTCGAGTTCTACAATATGTAAGGGTTTTCAAGATTGCAAACAAGTTTTAAGCTGAGTTACATGAATATTGTCTAAAATTGTGTTTTAGGCAAAATCCACAATGCAACCAGTTCGGCATATGTCAGGAGACACTGTTTGAGGGTAACAGACGGGAAACATTTCTTTTCAGCATTTCGCATGAAAACAGGGTCCAAAATCACTGTTACACGTTTAGCACTGTAGGGCCGGGCGAGTTCTACAATATGTAAGGGTTTTCAAGATTGCAAACAAGTTTTAAGCTGAGTTACATGAATATTGTCTAAAATTGTGTTTTAGGCAAAATCCACAATGCAACCAGTTCGGCATATGCCAGGAGACACTGTTTGAGGGTAACAGACGGGAAACATTTCTTTTCACGATTTCTTATGAAAACAGGGTCCAAAATCACTGTTACACGTTTAGCACTGTATGGCCGGTCGAGTTCTACAATATGTAAGGGTTTTCAAGATTGCAAAATAGTTTTAAGCTGAGTTACATGAATATTGTCTAAAATTGTGTTTTAGGCAAAATCCACAATGCAACCAGTTCGGCATATGCCAGGAGACACTGTTTGAGGGTAACAGACGGGAAACATTTCTTTTCACGATTTCGCATGAAAACAGGGTCCAAAATCACTGTTACACGTTTAGCACTGTAGGGCCGGGCGAGTTCTACAATATGTAAGGGTTTTCAAGATTGCAAACAAGTTTTAAGCTGAGTTACATGAATATTGTCTAAAATTGTGTTTTAGGCAAAATCCACAATGCAACCAGTTCGGCATATGTCAGGAGACACTGTTTGAGGGTAACAGACGGGAAACATTTCTTTTCAGCATTTCGCATGAAAACAGGGTCCAAAATCAGTGTTACACGTTTAGCACTGGAGGGCCGGGCGAGTTCTACAATATGTAAGGGTTTTCAAGCTTGCAAACAGTATTTAAGCTGATTTCCATGAATATTGTCTAAAATTGTGTTTTAGGCAAAATCCACAATGCAACCAGTTCGGCATATGCCAGGAGACACTGTTTGAGGGTAACAGACGGGAAACATTTCTTTTCACGATTTCGCATGAAAACAGGGTCCAAAATCACTGTTACACGTTTAGCACTGTAGGGCCGGTCGAGTTCTACAATATGTAAGGGTTTTCAAGATTGCAAACAAGTTTTAAGCTGAGTTACATGAATATTGTCTAAAATTGTGTTTTAGGCAAAATCCACAATGCAATCAGTTCGGCATATGTCAGGAGACACTGTTTGAGGGTAACAGACGGGAAACATTTCTTTTCAGCATTTCGCATGAAAACAGGGTCCAAAATCACTGTTACACGTTTAGCACTGTGGGGCCGGGCGAGTTCTACAATATGTAAGGGTTTTCAAGATTGCAAACAAGTTTTAAGCTGAGTTACATGAATATTGTCTAAAATCGTGTTTTAGGCAAAATCCACAATGCAACCAGTTCGGCATATGCCAGGAGACACTGTTTGAGGGTAACAGACGGGAAACATTTCTTTTCAGCATTTCGCATGAAAACAGGGTCCAAAATCACTGTTACACGTTTAGCACTGTAGGGCCGGGCGAGTTCTACAATATGTAAGGGTTTTCAAGATTGCAAACAAGTTTTAAGCTGAGTTACATGAATATTGTCTAAAATTGTGTTTTAGGCAAAATCCACAATGCAACCAGTTCGGCATATGCCAGGAGACACTGTTTGAGGGTAACAGACGGGAAACATTTCTTTTCACGATTTCGCATGAAAACAGGGTCCAAAATCACTGTTACACGTTTAGCACTGTAGGGCCGGTCGAGTTCTACAATATGTAAGGGTTTTCAAGATTGCAAACAAGTTTTAAGCTGAGTTACATGAATATTGTCTAAAATTGTGTTTTAGGCAAAATCCACAATGCAACCAGTTCGGCATATGTCAGGAGACACTGTTTGAGGGTAACAGATGGGAAACATTTCTTTTCAGCATTTCGCATGAAAACAGGGTCCAAAATCACTGTTACACGTTTAGCACTGTGGGGCCGGGCGAGTTCTACAATATGTAAGGGTTTTCAAGATTGCAAACAAGTTTTAAGCTGAGTTACATGAATATTGTCTAAAATGGTGTTTTAGGCAAAATCCACAATGCAACCAGTTCGGCATATGCCAGGAGACACTGTTTGAGGGTAACAGACGGGAAACATTTCTTTTCACGATTTCGCATGAAAACAGGGTCCAAAATCACTGTTACACGTTTAGCACTGTAGGGCCGGGCGAGTTCTACAATATGTAAGGGTTTTCAAGATTGCAAACAAGTTTTAAGCTGAGTTCCATGAACATTGTCTAAAATTGTGTTTTAGGCAAAATCCACAATGCAACCAGTTCGGCATATGCCAGGAGACACTGTTTGAGGGTAACAGACGGGAAACATTTCTTTTCACGATTTCGCATGAAAACAGGGTCCAAAATCACTGTTACACGTTTAGCACTGTAGGGCCGGGCGAGTTCTACAATATGTAAGGGTTTTCAAGATTGCAAACAAGTTTTAAGCTGAGTTCCATGAACATTGTCTAAAATTGTGTTTTAGGCAAAATCCACAATGCAACCAGTTCGGCATATGTCAGGAGACACTGTTTGAGGGTAACAGACGGGAAACATTTCTTTTCAGCATTTCGCATGAAAACAGGGTCCAAAATCAGTGTTACACGTTTAGCACTGGAGGGCCGGGCGAGTTCTACAATATGTAAGGGTTTTCAAGATTGCAAACAAGTTTTAAGCTGAGTTACATGAATATTGTCTAAAATTGTGTTTTAGGCAAAATCCACAATGCAACCAGTTCGGCATATGTCAGGAGACACTGTTTGAGGGTAACAGACGGGAAACATTTCTTTTCAGCATTTCGCATGAAAACAGGGTCCAAAATCAGTGTTACACGTTTAGCACTGGAGGGCCGGGCGAGTTCTACAATATGTAAGGGTTTTCAAGCTTGCAAACAGTATTTAAGCTGATTTCCGTGAATATTGTCTAAAATTGTGTTTTAGGCAAAATCCACAATGCAACCAGTTCGGCATATGCCAGGAGACACTGTTTGAGGGTAACAGACGGGAAACATTTCTTTTCAGCATTTCGCATGAAAACAGGGTCCAAAATCACTGTTACACGTTTAGCACTGTGGGGCCGGGCGAGTTCTACAATATGTAAGGGTTTTCAAGATTGCAAACAAGTTTTAAGCTGAGTTACATGAATATTGTCTAAAATGGTGTTTTAGGCAAAATCCACAATGCAACCAGTTCGGCATATGCCAGGAGACACTGTTTGAGGGTAACAGACGGGAAACATTTCTTTTCAGCATTTCGCATGAAAACAGGGTCCAAAATCACTGTTACACGTTTAGCACTGTAGGGCCGGGCGAGTTCTACAATATGTAAGGGTTTTCAAGATTGCAAACAAGTTTTAAGCTGAGTTACATGAATATTGTCTAAAATTGTGTTTTAGGCAAAATCCACAATGCAACCAGTTCGGCATATGCCAGGAGACACTGTTTGAGGGTAACAGACGGGAAACATTTCTTTTCACGATTTCGCATGAAAACAGGGTCCAAAATCACTGTTACACGTTTAGCACTGTAGGGCCGGTCGAGTTCTACAATATGTAAGGGTTTTCAAGATTGCAAACAAGTTTTAAGCTGAGTTACATGAATATTGTCTAAAATTGTGTTTTAGGCAAAATCCACAATGCAACCAGTTCGGCATATGTCAGGAGACACTGTTTGAGGGTAACAGATGGGAAACATTTCTTTTCAGCATTTCGCATGAAAACAGGGTCCAAAATCACTGTTACACGTTTAGCACTGTGGGGCCGGGCGAGTTCTACAATATGTAAGGGTTTTCAAGATTGCAAACAAGTTTTAAGCTGAGTTACATGAATATTGTCTAAAATGGTGTTTTAGGCAAAATCCACAATGCAACCAGTTCGGCATATGCCAGGAGACACTGTTTGAGGGTAACAGACGGGAAACATTTCTTTTCACGATTTCGCATGAAAACAGGGTCCAAAATCACTGTTACACGTTTAGCACTGTAGGGCCGGTCGAGTTCTACAATATGTAAGGGTTTTCAAGATTGCAAACAAGTTTTAAGCTGAGTTACATGAATATTGTCTAAAATTGTGTTTTAGGCAAAATCCACAATGCAACCAGTTCGGCATATGTCAGGAGACACTGTTTGAGGGTAACAGACGGGAAACATTTCTTTTCAGCATTTCGCATGAAAACAGGGTCCAAAATCACTGTTACACGTTTAGCACTGTAGGGCCGGGCGAGTTCTACAATATGTAAGGGTTTTCAAGATTGCAAACAAGTTTTAAGCTGAGTTACATGAATATTGTCTAAAATTGTGTTTTAGGCAAAATCCACAATGCAACCAGTTCGGCATATGCCAGGAGACACTGTTTGAGGGTAACAGACGGGAAACATTTCTTTTCACGATTTCTTATGAAAACAGGGTCCAAAATCACTGTTACACGTTTAGCACTGTATGGCCGGTCGAGTTCTACAATATGTAAGGGTTTTCAAGATTGCAAAATAGTTTTAAGCTGAGTTACATGAATATTGTCTAAAATTGTGTTTTAGGCAAAATCCACAATGCAACCAGTTCGGCATATGCCAGGAGACACTGTTTGAGGGTAACAGACGGGAAACATTTCTTTTCACGATTTCGCATGAAAACAGGGTCCAAAATCACTGTTACACGTTTAGCACTGTAGGGCCGGGCGAGTTCTACAATATGTAAGGGTTTTCAAGATTGCAAACAAGTTTTAAGCTGAGTTACATGAATATTGTCTAAAATTGTGTTTTAGGCAAAATCCACAATGCAATCAGTTCGGCATATGTCAGGAGACACTGTTTGAGGGTAACAGACGGGAAACATTTCTTTTCAGCATTTCGCATGAAAACAGGGTCCAAAATCACTGTTACACGTTTAGCACTGTGGGGCCGGGCGAGTTCTACAATATGTAAGGGTTTTCAAGATTGCAAACAAGTTTTAAGCTGAGTTACATGAATATTGTCTAAAATCGTGTTTTAGGCAAAATCCACAATGCAACCAGTTCGGCATATGCCAGGAGACACTGTTTGAGGGTAACAGACGGGAAACATTTCTTTTCAGCATTTCGCATGAAAACAGGGTCCAAAATCACTGTTACACGTTTAGCACTGTAGGGCCGGGCGAGTTCTACAATATGTAAGGGTTTTCAAGATTGCAAACAAGTTTTAAGCTGAGTTACATGAATATTGTCTAAAATTGTGTTTTAGGCAAAATCCACAATGCAACCAGTTCGGCATATGCCAGGAGACACTGTTTGAGGGTAACAGACGGGAAACATTTCTTTTCACGATTTCGCATGAAAACAGGGTCCAAAATCACTGTTACACGTTTAGCACTGTAGGGCCGGTCGAGTTCTACAATATGTAAGGGTTTTCAAGATTGCAAACAAGTTTTAAGCTGAGTTACATGAATATTGTCTAAAATTGTGTTTTAGGCAAAATCCACAATGCAACCAGTTCGGCATATGTCAGGAGACACTGTTTGAGGGTAACAGATGGGAAACATTTCTTTTCAGCATTTCGCATGAAAACAGGGTCCAAAATCACTGTTACACGTTTAGCACTGTGGGGCCGGGCGAGTTCTACAATATGTAAGGGTTTTCAAGATTGCAAACAAGTTTTAAGCTGAGTTACATGAATATTGTCTAAAATGGTGTTTTAGGCAAAATCCACAATGCAACCAGTTCGGCATATGCCAGGAGACACTGTTTGAGGGTAACAGACGGGAAACATTTCTTTTCACGATTTCGCATGAAAACAGGGTCCAAAATCACTGTTACACGTTTAGCACTGTAGGGCCGGGCGAGTTCTACAATATGTAAGGGTTTTCAAGATTGCAAACAAGTTTTAAGCTGAGTTCCATGAACATTGTCTAAAATTGTGTTTTAGGCAAAATCCACAATGCAACCAGTTCGGCATATGCCAGGAGACACTGTTTGAGGGTAACAGACGGGAAACATTTCTTTTCACGATTTCGCATGAAAACAGGGTCCAAAATCACTGTTACACGTTTAGCACTGTAGGGCCGGGCGAGTTCTACAATATGTAAGGGTTTTCAAGATTGCAAACAAGTTTTAAGCTGAGTTCCATGAACATTGTCTAAAATTGTGTTTTAGGCAAAATCCACAATGCAACCAGTTCGGCATATGTCAGGAGACACTGTTTGAGGGTAACAGACGGGAAACATTTCTTTTCAGCATTTCGCATGAAAACAGGGTCCAAAATCAGTGTTACACGTTTAGCACTGGAGGGCCGGGCGAGTTCTACAATATGTAAGGGTTTTCAAGATTGCAAACAAGTTTTAAGCTGAGTTACATGAATATTGTCTAAAATTGTGTTTTAGGCAAAATCCACAATGCAACCAGTTCGGCATATGTCAGGAGACACTGTTTGAGGGTAACAGACGGGAAACATTTCTTTTCAGCATTTCGCATGAAAACAGGGTCCAAAATCAGTGTTACACGTTTAGCACTGGAGGGCCGGGCGAGTTCTACAATATGTAAGGGTTTTCAAGCTTGCAAACAGTATTTAAGCTGATTTCCGTGAATATTGTCTAAAATTGTGTTTTAGGCAAAATCCACAATGCAACCAGTTCGGCATATGCCAGGAGACACTGTTTGAGGGTAACAGACGGGAAACATTTCTTTTCAGCATTTCGCATGAAAACAGGGTCCAAAATCACTGTTACACGTTTAGCACTGTGGGGCCGGGCGAGTTCTACAATATGTAAGGGTTTTCAAGATTGCAAACAAGTTTTAAGCTGAGTTACATGAATATTGTCTAAAATGGTGTTTTAGGCAAAATCCACAATGCAACCAGTTCGGCATATGCCAGGAGACACTGTTTGAGGGTAACAGACGGGAAACATTTCTTTTCAGCATTTCGCATGAAAACAGGGTCCAAAATCACTGTTACACGTTTAGCACTGTAGGGCCGGGCGAGTTCTACAATATGTAAGGGTTTTCAAGATTGCAAACAAGTTTTAAGCTGAGTTACATGAATATTGTCTAAAATTGTGTTTTAGGCAAAATCCACAATGCAACCAGTTCGGCATATGCCAGGAGACACTGTTTGAGGGTAACAGACGGGAAACATTTCTTTTCACGATTTCGCATGAAAACAGGGTCCAAAATCACTGTTACACGTTTAGCACTGTAGGGCCGGTCGAGTTCTACAATATGTAAGGGTTTTCAAGATTGCAAACAAGTTTTAAGCTGAGTTACATGAATATTGTCTAAAATTGTGTTTTAGGCAAAATCCACAATGCAACCAGTTCGGCATATGTCAGGAGACACTGTTTGAGGGTAACAGATGGGAAACATTTCTTTTCAGCATTTCGCATGAAAACAGGGTCCAAAATCACTGTTACACGTTTAGCACTGTGGGGCCGGGCGAGTTCTACAATATGTAAGGGTTTTCAAGATTGCAAACAAGTTTTAAGCTGAGTTACATGAATATTGTCTAAAATGGTGTTTTAGGCAAAATCCACAATGCAACCAGTTCGGCATATGCCAGGAGACACTGTTTGAGGGTAACAGACGGGAAACATTTCTTTTCTGCATTTCGCATTAAAACAGGGTCCAAAATCACTGTTACACGTTTAGCACTGTAGGGCCGGGCGAGTTCTACAATATGTAAGGGTTTTCAAGATTGCAAACAAGTTTTAAGCTGAGTTCCATGAACATTGTCTAAAATTGTGTTTTAGGCAAAATCCACAATGCAACCAGTTCGGCATATGCCAGGAGACACTGTTTGAGGGTAACAGACGGGAAACATTTCTTTTCACGATTTCGCATGAAAACAGGGTCCAAAATCACTGTTACACGTTTAGCACTGTAGGGCCGGGCGAGTTCTACAATATGTAAGGGTTTTCAAGATTGCAAACAAGTTTTAAGCTGAGTTCCATGAACATTGTCTAAAATTGTGTTTTAGGCAAAATCCACAATGCAACCAGTTCGGCATATGTCAGGAGACACTGTTTGAGGGTAACAGACGGGAAACATTTCTTTTCAGCATTTCGCATGAAAACAGGGTCCAAAATCAGTGTTACACGTTTAGCACTGGAGGGCCGGGCGAGTTCTACAATATGTAAGGGTTTTCAAGATTGCAAACAAGTTTTAAGCTGAGTTACATGAATATTGTCTAAAATTGTGTTTTAGGCAAAATCCACAATGCAACCAGTTCGGCATATGTCAGGAGACACTGTTTGAGGGTAACAGACGGGAAACATTTCTTTTCAGCATTTCGCATGAAAACAGGGTCCAAAATCAGTGTTACACGTTTAGCACTGGAGGGCCGGGCGAGTTCTACAATATGTAAGGGTTTTCAAGCTTGCAAACAGTATTTAAGCTGATTTCCGTGAATATTGTCTAAAATTGTGTTTTAGGCAAAATCCACAATGCAACCAGTTCGGCATATGCCAGGAGACACTGTTTGAGGGTAACAGACGGGAAACATTTCTTTTCAGCATTTCGCATGAAAACAGGGTCCAAAATCACTGTTACACGTTTAGCACTGTGGGGCCGGGCGAGTTCTACAATATGTAAGGGTTTTCAAGATTGCAAACAAGTTTTAAGCTGAGTTACATGAATATTGTCTAAAATGGTGTTTTAGGCAAAATCCACAATGCAACCAGTTCGGCATATGCCAGGAGACACTGTTTGAGGGTAACAGACGGGAAACATTTCTTTTCAGCATTTCGCATGAAAACAGGGTCCAAAATCACTGTTACACGTTTAGCACTGTAGGGCCGGGCGAGTTCTACAATATGTAAGGGTTTTCAAGATTGCAAACAAGTTTTAAGCTGAGTTACATGAATATTGTCTAAAATTGTGTTTTAGGCAAAATCCACAATGCAACCAGTTCGGCATATGCCAGGAGACACTGTTTGAGGGTAACAGACGGGAAACATTTCTTTTCACGATTTCGCATGAAAACAGGGTCCAAAATCACTGTTACACGTTTAGCACTGTAGGGCCGGTCGAGTTCTACAATATGTAAGGGTTTTCAAGATTGCAAACAAGTTTTAAGCTGAGTTACATGAATATTGTCTAAAATTGTGTTTTAGGCAAAATCCACAATGCAACCAGTTCGGCATATGTCAGGAGACACTGTTTGAGGGTAACAGATGGGAAACATTTCTTTTCAGCATTTCGCATGAAAACAGGGTCCAAAATCACTGTTACACGTTTAGCACTGTGGGGCCGGGCGAGTTCTACAATATGTAAGGGTTTTCAAGATTGCAAACAAGTTTTAAGCTGAGTTACATGAATATTGTCTAAAATGGTGTTTTAGGCAAAATCCACAATGCAACCAGTTCGGCATATGCCAGGAGACACTGTTTGAGGGTAACAGACGGGAAACATTTCTTTTCACGATTTCGCATGAAAACAGGGTCCAAAATCACTGTTACACGTTTAGCACTGTAGGGCCGGGCGAGTTCTACAATATGTAAGGGTTTTCAAGCTTGCAAACAGTATTTAAGCTGATTTCCATGAACATTGTCTAAAATTGTGTTTTAGGCAAAATCCACAATGCAACCAGTTCGGCATATGCCAGGAGACACTGTTTGAGGGTAACAGACGGGAAACATTTCTTTTCACGATTTCGCATGAAAACAGGGTCCAAAATCACTGTTACACGTTTAGCACTGTAGGGCCGGGCGAGTTCTACAATATGTAAGGGTTTTCAAGCTTGCAAACAGTATTTAAGCTGATTTCCATGAACATTGTCAAAAATTGTGTTTTAGGCAAAATCCACAATGCAACCAGTTCGGCATATGCCAGGAGACACTGTTTGAGGGTAACAGACGGGAAACATTTCTTTTCTGCATTTCGCATTAAAACAGGGTCCAAAATCACTGTTACACGTTTAGCACTGTAGGGCCGGGCGAGTTCTACAATATGTAAGGGTTTTCAAGATTGCAAACAAGTTTTAAGCTGAGTTACATGAATATTGTCTAAAATTGTGTTTTAGGCAAAATCCACAATGCAACCAGTTCGGCATATGCCAGGAGACACTGTTTGAGGGTAACAGACGGGAAACATTTCTTTTCACGATTTCGCATGAAAACAGGGTCCAAAATCACTGTTACACGTTTAGCACTGTAGGGCCGGTCGAGTTCTACAATATGTAAGGGTTTTAAAGTTTGCAAACAAGTTTTAAGCTGAGTTACATGAATATTGTCTAAAATTGTGTTTTAGGCAAAATCCACAATGCAACCAGTTCGGCATATGTCAGGAGACACTGTTTGAGGGTAACAGACGGGAAACATTTCTTTTCTGCATTTCGCATTAAAACAGGGTCCAAAATCACTGTTACACGTTTAGCACTGTAGGGCCGGGCGAGTTCTACAATATGTAAGGGTTTTCAAGCTTGCAAACAGTATTTAAGCTGATTTCCATGAATATTGTCTAAAATTGTGTTTTAGGCAAAATCCACAATGCAACCAGTTCGGCATATGCCAGGAGACACTGTTTGAGGGTAACAGACGGGAAACATTTCTTTTCACGATTTCGCATGAAAACAGGGTCCAAAATCACTGTTAAACGTTTAGCACTGTAGGGCCGGGCGAGTTCTACAATATGTAAGGGTTTTCAAGCTTGCAAACAGTATTTAAGCTGATTTCCATGAACATTGTCAAAAATTGTGTTTTAGGCAAAATCCACAATGCAACCAGTTCGGCATATGCCAGGAGACACTGTTTGAGGGTAAAAGACGGGAAACATTTCTTTTCACGATTTCGCATGAAAACAGAGTCCAAAATCACTGTTACACGTTTAGCACTGTAGGGCCGGTCGAGTTCTACAATATGTAAGGGTTTTCAAGATTGCAAACAAGTTTTAAGCTGAGTTACATGAATATTGTCTAAAATTGTGTTTTAGGCAAAATCCACAATGCAACCAGTTCGGCATATGTCAGGAGACACTGTTTGAGGGTAACAGACGGGAAACATTTCTTTTCAGCATTTCGCATGAAAACAGGGTCCAAAATCACTGTTACACGTTTAGCACTGTAGGGCCGGGCGAGTTCTACAATATGTAAGGGTTTTCAAGATTGCAAACAAGTTTTAAGCTGAGTTACATGAATATTGTCTAAAATTGTGTTTTAGGCAAAATCCACAATGCAACCAGTTCGGCATATGCCAGGAGACACTGTTTGAGGGTAACAGACGGGAAACATTTCTTTTCACGATTTCTTATGAAAACAGGGTCCAAAATCACTGTTACACGTTTAGCACTGTATGGCCGGTCGAGTTCTACAATATGTAAGGGTTTTCAAGATTGCAAAATAGTTTTAAGCTGAGTTACATGAATATTGTCTAAAATTGTGTTTTAGGCAAAATCCACAATGCAACCAGTTCGGCATATGCCAGGAGACACTGTTTGAGGGTAACAGACGGGAAACATTTCTTTTCTGCATTTCGCATTAAAACAGGGTCCAAAATCACTGTTACACGTTTAGCACTGTAGGGCCGGGCGAGTTCTACAATATGTAAGGGTTTTCAAGCTTGCAAACAGTATTTAAGCTGATTTCCATGAATATTGTCTAAAATTGTGTTTTAGGCAAAATCCACAATGCAACCAGTTCGGCATATGCCAGGAGACACTGTTTGAGGGTAACAGACGGGAAACATTTCTTTTCACGATTTCGCATGAAAACAGGGTCCAAAATCACTGTTAAACGTTTAGCACTGTAGGGCCGGGCGAGTTCTACAATATGTAAGGGTTTTCAAGCTTGCAAACAGTATTTAAGCTGATTTCCATGAACATTGTCAAAAATTGTGTTTTAGGCAAAATCCACAATGCAACCAGTTCGGCATATGCCAGGAGACACTGTTTGAGGGTAAAAGACGGGAAACATTTCTTTTCACGATTTCGCATGAAAACAGGGTCCAAAATCACTGTTACACGTTTAGCACTGTAGGGCCGGGCGAGTTCTACAATATGTAAGGGTTTTCAAGATTGCAAACAAGTTTTAAGCTGAGTTCCATGAACATTGTCTAAAATTGTGTTTTAGGCAAAATCCACAATGCAACCAGTTCGGCATATGTCAGGAGACACTGTTTGAGGGTAACAGACGGGAAACATTTCTTTTCAGCATTTCGCATGAAAACAGGGTCCAAAATCAGTGTTACACGTTTAGCACTGGAGGGCCGGGCGAGTTCTACAATATGTAAGGGTTTTCAAGATTGCAAACAAGTTTTAAGCTGAGTTACATGAATATTGTCTAAAATTGTGTTTTAGGCAAAATCCACAATGCAACCAGTTCGGCATATGTCAGGAGACACTGTTTGAGGGTAACAGACGGGAAACATTTCTTTTCAGCATTTCGCATGAAAACAGGGTCCAAAATCAGTGTTACACGTTTAGCACTGGAGGGCCGGGCGAGTTCTACAATATGTAAGGGTTTTCAAGCTTGCAAACAGTATTTAAGCTGATTTCCGTGAATATTGTCTAAAATTGTGTTTTAGGCAAAATCCACAATGCAACCAGTTCGGCATATGCCAGGAGACACTGTTTGAGGGTAACAGACGGGAAACATTTCTTTTCAGCATTTCGCATGAAAACAGGGTCCAAAATCACTGTTACACGTTTAGCACTGTGGGGCCGGGCGAGTTCTACAATATGTAAGGGTTTTCAAGATTGCAAACAAGTTTTAAGCTGAGTTACATGAATATTGTCTAAAATGGTGTTTTAGGCAAAATCCACAATGCAACCAGTTCGGCATATGCCAGGAGACACTGTTTGAGGGTAACAGACGGGAAACATTTCTTTTCAGCATTTCGCATGAAAACAGGGTCCAAAATCACTGTTACACGTTTAGCACTGTAGGGCCGGGCGAGTTCTACAATATGTAAGGGTTTTCAAGATTGCAAACAAGTTTTAAGCTGAGTTACATGAATATTGTCTAAAATTGTGTTTTAGGCAAAATCCACAATGCAACCAGTTCGGCATATGCCAGGAGACACTGTTTGAGGGTAACAGACGGGAAACATTTCTTTTCACGATTTCGCATGAAAACAGGGTCCAAAATCACTGTTACACGTTTAGCACTGTAGGGCCGGTCGAGTTCTACAATATGTAAGGGTTTTCAAGATTGCAAACAAGTTTTAAGCTGAGTTACATGAATATTGTCTAAAATTGTGTTTTAGGCAAAATCCACAATGCAACCAGTTCGGCATATGTCAGGAGACACTGTTTGAGGGTAACAGATGGGAAACATTTCTTTTCAGCATTTCGCATGAAAACAGGGTCCAAAATCACTGTTACACGTTTAGCACTGTGGGGCCGGGCGAGTTCTACAATATGTAAGGGTTTTCAAGATTGCAAACAAGTTTTAAGCTGAGTTACATGAATATTGTCTAAAATGGTGTTTTAGGCAAAATCCACAATGCAACCAGTTCGGCATATGCCAGGAGACACTGTTTGAGGGTAACAGACGGGAAACATTTCTTTTCTGCATTTCGCATTAAAACAGGGTCCAAAATCACTGTTACACGTTTAGCACTGTAGGGCCGGGCGAGTTCTACAATATGTAAGGGTTTTCAAGATTGCAAACAAGTTTTAAGCTGAGTTCCATGAACATTGTCTAAAATTGTGTTTTAGGCAAAATCCACAATGCAACCAGTTCGGCATATGCCAGGAGACACTGTTTGAGGGTAACAGACGGGAAACATTTCTTTTCACGATTTCGCATGAAAACAGGGTCCAAAATCACTGTTACACGTTTAGCACTGTAGGGCCGGGCGAGTTCTACAATATGTAAGGGTTTTCAAGATTGCAAACAAGTTTTAAGCTGAGTTCCATGAACATTGTCTAAAATTGTGTTTTAGGCAAAATCCACAATGCAACCAGTTCGGCATATGTCAGGAGACACTGTTTGAGGGTAACAGACGGGAAACATTTCTTTTCAGCATTTCGCATGAAAACAGGGTCCAAAATCAGTGTTACACGTTTAGCACTGGAGGGCCGGGCGAGTTCTACAATATGTAAGGGTTTTCAAGATTGCAAACAAGTTTTAAGCTGAGTTACATGAATATTGTCTAAAATTGTGTTTTAGGCAAAATCCACAATGCAACCAGTTCGGCATATGTCAGGAGACACTGTTTGAGGGTAACAGACGGGAAACATTTCTTTTCAGCATTTCGCATGAAAACAGGGTCCAAAATCAGTGTTACACGTTTAGCACTGGAGGGCCGGGCGAGTTCTACAATATGTAAGGGTTTTCAAGCTTGCAAACAGTATTTAAGCTGATTTCCGTGAATATTGTCTAAAATTGTGTTTTAGGCAAAATCCACAATGCAACCAGTTCGGCATATGCCAGGAGACACTGTTTGAGGGTAACAGACGGGAAACATTTCTTTTCAGCATTTCGCATGAAAACAGGGTCCAAAATCACTGTTACACGTTTAGCACTGTGGGGCCGGGCGAGTTCTACAATATGTAAGGGTTTTCAAGATTGCAAACAAGTTTTAAGCTGAGTTACATGAATATTGTCTAAAATGGTGTTTTAGGCAAAATCCACAATGCAACCAGTTCGGCATATGCCAGGAGACACTGTTTGAGGGTAACAGACGGGAAACATTTCTTTTCAGCATTTCGCATGAAAACAGGGTCCAAAATCACTGTTACACGTTTAGCACTGTAGGGCCGGGCGAGTTCTACAATATGTAAGGGTTTTCAAGATTGCAAACAAGTTTTAAGCTGAGTTACATGAATATTGTCTAAAATTGTGTTTTAGGCAAAATCCACAATGCAACCAGTTCGGCATATGCCAGGAGACACTGTTTGAGGGTAACAGACGGGAAACATTTCTTTTCACGATTTCGCATGAAAACAGGGTCCAAAATCACTGTTACACGTTTAGCACTGTAGGGCCGGTCGAGTTCTACAATATGTAAGGGTTTTCAAGATTGCAAACAAGTTTTAAGCTGAGTTACATGAATATTGTCTAAAATTGTGTTTTAGGCAAAATCCACAATGCAACCAGTTCGGCATATGTCAGGAGACACTGTTTGAGGGTAACAGATGGGAAACATTTCTTTTCAGCATTTCGCATGAAAACAGGGTCCAAAATCACTGTTACACGTTTAGCACTGTGGGGCCGGGCGAGTTCTACAATATGTAAGGGTTTTCAAGATTGCAAACAAGTTTTAAGCTGAGTTACATGAATATTGTCTAAAATGGTGTTTTAGGCAAAATCCACAATGCAACCAGTTCGGCATATGCCAGGAGACACTGTTTGAGGGTAACAGACGGGAAACATTTCTTTTCACGATTTCGCATGAAAACAGGGTCCAAAATCACTGTTACACGTTTAGCACTGTAGGGCCGGGCGAGTTCTACAATATGTAAGGGTTTTCAAGCTTGCAAACAGTATTTAAGCTGATTTCCATGAACATTGTCTAAAATTGTGTTTTAGGCAAAATCCACAATGCAACCAGTTCGGCATATGCCAGGAGACACTGTTTGAGGGTAACAGACGGGAAACATTTCTTTTCACGATTTCGCATGAAAACAGGGTCCAAAATCACTGTTACACGTTTAGCACTGTAGGGCCGGGCGAGTTCTACAATATGTAAGGGTTTTCAAGCTTGCAAACAGTATTTAAGCTGATTTCCATGAACATTGTCAAAAATTGTGTTTTAGGCAAAATCCACAATGCAACCAGTTCGGCATATGCCAGGAGACACTGTTTGAGGGTAACAGACGGGAAACATTTCTTTTCTGCATTTCGCATTAAAACAGGGTCCAAAATCACTGTTACACGTTTAGCACTGTAGGGCCGGGCGAGTTCTACAATATGTAAGGGTTTTCAAGATTGCAAACAAGTTTTAAGCTGAGTTACATGAATATTGTCTAAAATTGTGTTTTAGGCAAAATCCACAATGCAACCAGTTCGGCATATGCCAGGAGACACTGTTTGAGGGTAACAGACGGGAAACATTTCTTTTCACGATTTCGCATGAAAACAGGGTCCAAAATCACTGTTACACGTTTAGCACTGTAGGGCCGGTCGAGTTCTACAATATGTAAGGGTTTTAAAGTTTGCAAACAAGTTTTAAGCTGAGTTACATGAATATTGTCTAAAATTGTGTTTTAGGCAAAATCCACAATGCAACCAGTTCGG
This sequence comes from Coregonus lavaretus, assembly GCF_964263955.1. Taxonomy (NCBI): domain Eukaryota; kingdom Metazoa; phylum Chordata; class Actinopteri; order Salmoniformes; family Salmonidae; genus Coregonus; species Coregonus lavaretus. The sequence continues at coordinate 135,124 of NW_028164326.1, read as the reverse complement.
CATATGTCAGGAGACACTGTTTGAGGGTAACAGACGGGAAACATTTCTTTTCTGCATTTCGCATTAAAACAGGGTCCAAAATCACTGTTACACGTTTAGCACTGTAGGGCCGGGCGAGTTCTACAATATGTAAGGGTTTTCAAGCTTGCAAACAGTATTTAAGCTGATTTCCATGAATATTGTCTAAAATTGTGTTTTAGGCAAAATCCACAATGCAACCAGTTCGGCATATGCCAGGAGACACTGTTTGAGGGTAACAGACGGGAAACATTTCTTTTCACGATTTCGCATGAAAACAGGGTCCAAAATCACTGTTAAACGTTTAGCACTGTAGGGCCGGGCGAGTTCTACAATATGTAAGGGTTTTCAAGCTTGCAAACAGTATTTAAGCTGATTTCCATGAACATTGTCAAAAATTGTGTTTTAGGCAAAATCCACAATGCAACCAGTTCGGCATATGCCAGGAGACACTGTTTGAGGGTAAAAGACGGGAAACATTTCTTTTCACGATTTCGCATGAAAACAGAGTCCAAAATCACTGTTACACGTTTAGCACTGTAGGGCCGGTCGAGTTCTACAATATGTAAGGGTTTTCAAGATTGCAAACAAGTTTTAAGCTGAGTTACATGAATATTGTCTAAAATTGTGTTTTAGGCAAAATCCACAATGCAACCAGTTCGGCATATGTCAGGAGACACTGTTTGAGGGTAACAGACGGGAAACATTTCTTTTCAGCATTTCGCATGAAAACAGGGTCCAAAATCACTGTTACACGTTTAGCACTGTAGGGCCGGGCGAGTTCTACAATATGTAAGGGTTTTCAAGATTGCAAACAAGTTTTAAGCTGAGTTACATGAATATTGTCTAAAATTGTGTTTTAGGCAAAATCCACAATGCAACCAGTTCGGCATATGCCAGGAGACACTGTTTGAGGGTAACAGACGGGAAACATTTCTTTTCACGATTTCTTATGAAAACAGGGTCCAAAATCACTGTTACACGTTTAGCACTGTATGGCCGGTCGAGTTCTACAATATGTAAGGGTTTTCAAGATTGCAAAATAGTTTTAAGCTGAGTTACATGAATATTGTCTAAAATTGTGTTTTAGGCAAAATCCACAATGCAACCAGTTCGGCATATGCCAGGAGACACTGTTTGAGGGTAACAGACGGGAAACATTTCTTTTCTGCATTTCGCATTAAAACAGGGTCCAAAATCACTGTTACACGTTTAGCACTGTAGGGCCGGGCGAGTTCTACAATATGTAAGGGTTTTCAAGCTTGCAAACAGTATTTAAGCTGATTTCCATGAATATTGTCTAAAATTGTGTTTTAGGCAAAATCCACAATGCAACCAGTTCGGCATATGCCAGGAGACACTGTTTGAGGGTAACAGACGGGAAACATTTCTTTTCACGATTTCGCATGAAAACAGGGTCCAAAATCACTGTTAAACGTTTAGCACTGTAGGGCCGGGCGAGTTCTACAATATGTAAGGGTTTTCAAGCTTGCAAACAGTATTTAAGCTGATTTCCATGAACATTGTCAAAAATTGTGTTTTAGGCAAAATCCACAATGCAACCAGTTCGGCATATGCCAGGAGACACTGTTTGAGGGTAAAAGACGGGAAACATTTCTTTTCACGATTTCGCATGAAAACAGAGTCCAAAATCACTGTTACACGTTTAGCACTGTAGGGCCGGTCGAGTTCTACAATATGTAAGGGTTTTCAAGATTGCAAACAAGTTTTAAGCTGAGTTACATGAATATTGTCTAAAATTGTGTTTTAGGCAAAATCCACAATGCAACCAGTTCGGCATATGTCAGGAGACACTGTTTGAGGGTAACAGACGGGAAACATTTCTTTTCAGCATTTCGCATGAAAACAGGGTCCAAAATCACTGTTACACGTTTAGCACTGTAGGGCCGGGCGAGTTCTACAATATGTAAGGGTTTTCAAGATTGCAAACAAGTTTTAAGCTGAGTTACATGAATATTGTCTAAAATTGTGTTTTAGGCAAAATCCACAATGCAACCAGTTCGGCATATGCCAGGAGACACTGTTTGAGGGTAACAGACGGGAAACATTTCTTTTCACGATTTCTTATGAAAACAGGGTCCAAAATCACTGTTACACGTTTAGCACTGTATGGCCGGTCGAGTTCTACAATATGTAAGGGTTTTCAAGATTGCAAAATAGTTTTAAGCTGAGTTACATGAATATTGTCTAAAATTGTGTTTTAGGCAAAATCCACAATGCAACCAGTTCGGCATATGCCAGGAGACACTGTTTGAGGGTAACAGACGGGAAACATTTCTTTTCACGATTTCGCATGAAAACAGGGTCCAAAATCACTGTTACACGTTTAGCACTGTAGGGCCGGGCGAGTTCTACAATATGTAAGGGTTTTCAAGATTGCAAACAAGTTTTAAGCTGAGTTACATGAATATTGTCTAAAATTGTGTTTTAGGCAAAATCCACAATGCAACCAGTTCGGCATATGTCAGGAGACACTGTTTGAGGGTAACAGACGGGAAACATTTCTTTTCAGCATTTCGCATGAAAACAGGGTCCAAAATCAGTGTTACACGTTTAGCACTGGAGGGCCGGGCGAGTTCTACAATATGTAAGGGTTTTCAAGCTTGCAAACAGTATTTAAGCTGATTTCCATGAATATTGTCTAAAATTGTGTTTTAGGCAAAATCCACAATGCAACCAGTTCGGCATATGCCAGGAGACACTGTTTGAGGGTAACAGACGGGAAACATTTCTTTTCACGATTTCGCATGAAAACAGGGTCCAAAATCACTGTTACACGTTTAGCACTGTAGGGCCGGTCGAGTTCTACAATATGTAAGGGTTTTCAAGATTGCAAACAAGTTTTAAGCTGAGTTACATGAATATTGTCTAAAATTGTGTTTTAGGCAAAATCCACAATGCAATCAGTTCGGCATATGTCAGGAGACACTGTTTGAGGGTAACAGACGGGAAACATTTCTTTTCAGCATTTCGCATGAAAACAGGGTCCAAAATCACTGTTACACGTTTAGCACTGTGGGGCCGGGCGAGTTCTACAATATGTAAGGGTTTTCAAGATTGCAAACAAGTTTTAAGCTGAGTTACATGAATATTGTCTAAAATGGTGTTTTAGGCAAAATCCACAATGCAACCAGTTCGGCATATGCCAGGAGACACTGTTTGAGGGTAACAGACGGGAAACATTTCTTTTCAGCATTTCGCATGAAAACAGGGTCCAAAATCACTGTTACACGTTTAGCACTGTAGGGCCGGGCGAGTTCTACAATATGTAAGGGTTTTCAAGATTGCAAACAAGTTTTAAGCTGAGTTACATGAATATTGTCTAAAATTGTGTTTTAGGCAAAATCCACAATGCAACCAGTTCGGCATATGCCAGGAGACACTGTTTGAGGGTAACAGACGGGAAACATTTCTTTTCACGATTTCGCATGAAAACAGGGTCCAAAATCACTGTTACACGTTTAGCACTGTAGGGCCGGTCGAGTTCTACAATATGTAAGGGTTTTCAAGATTGCAAACAAGTTTTAAGCTGAGTTACATGAATATTGTCTAAAATTGTGTTTTAGGCAAAATCCACAATGCAACCAGTTCGGCATATGTCAGGAGACACTGTTTGAGGGTAACAGATGGGAAACATTTCTTTTCAGCATTTCGCATGAAAACAGGGTCCAAAATCACTGTTACACGTTTAGCACTCTGGGGCCGGGCGAGTTCTACAATATGTAAGGGTTTTCAAGATTGCAAACAAGTTTTAAGCTGAGTTACATGAATATTGTCTAAAATGGTGTTTTAGGCAAAATCCACAATGCAACCAGTTCGGCATATGCCAGGAGACACTGTTTGAGGGTAACAGACGGGAAACATTTCTTTTCACGATTTCGCATGAAAACAGGGTCCAAAATCACTGTTACACGTTTAGCACTGTAGGGCCGGGCGAGTTCTACAATATGTAAGGGTTTTCAAGATTGCAAACAAGTTTTAAGCTGAGTTCCATGAACATTGTCTAAAATTGTGTTTTAGGCAAAATCCACAATGCAACCAGTTCGGCATATGCCAGGAGACACTGTTTGAGGGTAACAGACGGGAAACATTTCTTTTCACGATTTCGCATGAAAACAGGGTCCAAAATCACTGTTACACGTTTAGCACTGTAGGGCCGGGCGAGTTCTACAATATGTAAGGGTTTTCAAGATTGCAAACAAGTTTTAAGCTGAGTTACATGAATATTGTCTAAAATTGTGTTTTAGGCAAAATCCACAATGCAACCAGTTCGGCATATGCCAGGAGACACTGTTTGAGGGTAACAGACGGGAAACATTTCTTTTCACGATTTCGCATGAAAACAGGGTCCAAAATCACTGTTACACGTTTAGCACTGTAGGGCCGGTCGAGTTCTACAATATGTAAGGGTTTTCAAGATTGCAAACAAGTTTTAAGCTGAGTTACATGAATATTGTCTAAAATTGTGTTTTAGGCAAAATCCACAATGCAACCAGTTCGGCATATGTCAGGAGACACTGTTTGAGGGTAACAGATGGGAAACATTTCTTTTCAGCATTTCGCATGAAAACAGGGTCCAAAATCACTGTTACACGTTTAGCACTGTGGGGCCGGGCGAGTTCTACAATATGTAAGGGTTTTCAAGATTGCAAACAAGTTTTAAGCTGAGTTACATGAATATTGTCTAAAATGGTGTTTTAGGCAAAATCCACAATGCAACCAGTTCGGCATATGCCAGGAGACACTGTTTGAGGGTAACAGACGGGAAACATTTCTTTTCACGATTTCGCATGAAAACAGGGTCCAAAATCACTGTTACACGTTTAGCACTGTAGGGCCGGGCGAGTTCTACAATATGTAAGGGTTTTCAAGATTGCAAACAAGTTTTAAGCTGAGTTCCATGAACATTGTCTAAAATTGTGTTTTAGGCAAAATCCACAATGCAACCAGTTCGGCATATGTCAGGAGACACTGTTTGAGGGTAACAGACGGGAAACATTTCTTTTCAGCATTTCGCATGAAAACAGGGTCCAAAATCAGTGTTACACGTTTAGCACTGGAGGGCCGGGCGAGTTCTACAATATGTAAGGGTTTTCAAGCTTGCAAACAGTATTTAAGCTGATTTCCGTGAATATTGTCTAAAATTGTGTTTTAGGCAAAATCCACAATGCAACCAGTTCGGCATATGCCAGGAGACCTGTTTGAGGGTAACAGACGGGAAACATTTCTTTTCACGATTTCGCATGAAAACAGGGTCCAAAATCACTGTTACACGTTTAGCACTGTAGGGCCGGGCGAGTTCTACAATATGTAAGGGTTTTCAAGCTTGCAAACAGTATTTAAGCTGATTTCCATGAACATTGTCAAAAATTGTGTTTTAGGCAAAATCCACAATGCAACCAGTTCGGCATATGCCAGGAGACACTGTTTGAGGGTAACAGACGGGAAACATTTCTTTTCACGATTTCGCATGAAAACAGGGTCCAAAATCACTGTTACACGTTTAGCACTGTAGGGCCGGTCGAGTTCTACAATATGTAAGGGTTTTCAAGATTGCAAACAAGTTTTAAGCTGAGTTACATGAATATTGTCTAAAATTGTGTTTTAGGCAAAATCCACAATGCAACCAGTTCGGCATATGTCAGGAGACACTGTTTGAGGGTAACAGACGGGAAACATTTCTTTTCAGCATTTCGCATGAAAACAGGGTCCAAAATCACTGTTACACGTTTAGCACTGTACAATATGTAAGGGTTTTCAAGATTGCAAACAAGTTTTAAGCTGAGTTACATGAATATTGTCTAAAATTGTGTTTTAGGCAAAATCCACAATGCAACCAGTTCGGCATATGCCAGGAGACACTGTTTGAGGGTAACAGACGGGAAACATTTCTTTTCACGATTTCGCATGAAAACAGGGTCCAAAATCACTGTTACACGTTTAGCACTGTAGGGCCGGGCGAGTTCTACAATATGTAAGGGTTTTCAAGATTGCAAACAAGTTTTAAGCTGAGTTCCATGAACATTGTCTAAAATTGTGTTTTAGGCAAAATCCACAATGCAACCAGTTCGGCATATGCCAGGAGACACTGTTTGAGGGTAACAGACGGGAAACATTTCTTTTCACGATTTCGCATGAAAAAAGGGTCCAAAATCACTGTTACACGTTTAGCACTGTAGGGCCGGGCGAGTTCTACAATATGTAAGGGTTTTCAAGCTTGCAAACAGTATTTAAGCTGATTTCCATGAACATTGTCAAAAATTGTGTTTTAGGCAAAATCCACAATGCAACCAGTTCGGCATATGCCAGGAGACACTGTTTGAGGGTAACAGACGGGAAACATTTCTTTTCACGATTTCGCATGAAAACAGGGTCCAAAATCACTGTTACACGTTTAGCACTGTAGGGCCGGTCGAGTTCTACAATATGTAAGGGTTTTCAAGATTGCAAACAAGTTTTAAGCTGAGTTACATGAATATTGTCTAAAATTGTGTTTTAGGCAAAATCCACAATGCAACCAGTCCGGCATATGTCAGGAGACACTGTTTGAGGGTAACAGACGGGAAACATTTCTTTTCAGCATTTCGCATGAAAACAGGGTCCAAAATCACTGTTACACGTTTAGCACTGTACAATATGTAAGGGTTTTCAAGATTGCAAACAAGTTTTAAGCTGAGTTACATGAATATTGTCTAAAATTGTGTTTTAGGCAAAATCCACAATGCAACCAGTTCGGCATATGCCAGGAGACACTGTTTGAGGGTAACAGACGGGAAACATTTCTTTTCACGATTTCGCATGAAAACAGGGTCCAAAATCACTGTTACACGTTTAGCACTGTAGGGCCGGGCGAGTTCTACAATATGTAAGGGTTTTCAAGATTGCAAACAAGTTTTAAGCTGAGTTCCATGAACATTGTCTAAAATTGTGTTTTAGGCAAAATCCACAATGCAACCAGTTCGGCATATGCCAGGAGACACTGTTTGAGGGTAACAGACGGGAAACATTTCTTTTCACGATTTCGCATGAAAACAGGGTCCAAAATCACTGTTACACGTTTAGCACTGTAGGGCCGGGCGAGTTCTACAATATGTAAGGGTTTTCAAGATTGCAAACAAGTTTTAAGCTGAGTTCCATGAACATTGTCTAAAATTGTGTTTTAGGCAAAATCCACAATGCAACCAGTTCGGCATATGCCAGGAGACACTGTTTGAGGGTAACAGACGGCAAACATTTCTTTTCACGATTTCGCATGAAAACAGGGTCCAAAATCACTGTTACACGTTTAGCACTGTAGGGCCGGGCGAGTTCTACAATATGTAAGGGTTTTCAAGATTGCAAACAAGTTTTAAGCTGAGTTACATGAATATTGTCTAAAATTGTGTTTTAGGCAAAATCCACAATGCAACCAGTTCGGCATATGTCAGGAGACACTGTTTGAGGGTAACAGACGGGAAACATTTCTTTTCAGCATTTCGCATGAAAACAGGGTCCAAAATCAGTGTTACACGTTTAGCACTGGAGGGCCGGGCGAGTTCTACAATATGTAAGGGTTTTCAAGCTTGCAAACAGTATTTAAGCTGATTTCCGTGAATATTGTCTAAAATTGTGTTTTAGGCAAAATCCACAATGCAACCAGTTCGGCATATGCCAGGAGACACTGTTTGAGGGTAACAGACGGGAAACATTTCTTTTCACGATTTCGCATGAAAACAGGGTCCAAAATCACTGTTACACGTTTAGCACTGTAGGGCCGGGCGAGTTCTACAATATGTAAGGGTTTTCAAGCTTGCAAACAGTATTTAAGCTGATTTCCATGAACATTGTCAAAAATTGTGTTTTAGGCAAAATCCACAATGCAACCAGTTCGGCATATGCCAGGAGACACTGTTTGAGGGTAACAGACGGGAAACATTTCTTTTCACGATTTCGCATGAAAACAGGGTCCAAAATCACTGTTACACGTTTAGCACTGTAGGGCCGGTCGAGTTCTACAATATGTAAGGGTTTTCAAGATTGCAAACAAGTTTTAAGCTGAGTTACATGAATATTGTCTAAAATTGTGTTTTAGGCAAAATCCACAATGCAACCAGTTCGGCATATGTCAGGAGACACTGTTTGAGGGTAACAGACGGGAAACATTTCTTTTCAGCATTTCGCATGAAAACAGGGTCCAAAATCACTGTTACACGTTTAGCACTGTACAATATGTAAGGGTTTTCAAGATTGCAAACAAGTTTTAAGCTGAGTTACATGAATATTGTCTAAAATTGTGTTTTAGGCAAAATCCACAATGCAACCAGTTCGGCATATGCCAGGAGACACTGTTTGAGGGTAACAGACGGGAAACATTTCTTTTCACGATTTCGCATGAAAACAGGGTCCAAAATCACTGTTACACGTTTAGCACTGTAGGGCCGGGCGAGTTCTACAATATGTAAGGGTTTTCAAGATTGCAAACAAGTTTTAAGCTGAGTTCCATGAACATTGTCTAAAATTGTGTTTTAGGCAAAATCCACAATGCAACCAGTTCGGCATATGCCAGGAGACACTGTTTGAGGGTAACAGACGGGAAACATTTCTTTTCACGATTTCGCATGAAAACAGGGTCCAAAATCACTGTTACACGTTTAGCACTGTAGGGCCGGGCGAGTTCTACAATATGTAAGGGTTTTCAAGATTGCAAACAAGTTTTAACCTGAGTTCCATGAATATTGTCTAAAATTGTGTTTTAGGCAAAATCCACAATGCAACCAGTTCGGCATATGTCAGGAGACACTGTTTGAGGGTAACAGACGGGAAACATTTCTTTTCAGCATTTCGCATGAAAACAGGGTCCAAAATCACTGTTACACGTTTAGCACTGTAGGGCCGGGCGAGTTCTACAATATGTAAGGGTTTTCAAGATTGCAAACAAGTTTTAAGCTGAGTTACATGAATATTGTCTAAAATTGTGGTTTAGGCAAAATCCACAATGCAACCAGTTCGGCATATGCCAGGAGACACTGTTTGAGGGTAACAGACGGGAAACATTTCTTTTCACGATTTCGCATGAAAACAGGGTCCAAAATCACTGTTACACGTTTAGCACTGTAGGGCCGGGCGAGTTCTACAATATGTAAGGGTTTTCAAGATTGCAAACAAGTTTTAAACTGAGTTCCATGAACATTGTCTAAAATTGTGTTTTAGGCAAAATCCACAATGCAACCAGTTCGGCATATGCCAGGAGACACTGTTTGAGGGTAACAGACGGGAAACATTTCTTTTCACGATTTCGCATGAAAACAGGGTCCAAAATCACTGTTACACGTTTAGCACTGTAGGGCCGGGCGAGTTCTACAATATGTAAGGGTTTTCAAGATTGCAAACAAGTTTTAAGCTGAGTTCCATGAACATTGTCTAAAATTGTGTTTTAGGCAAAATCCACAATGCAACCAGTTCGGCATATGTCAGGAGACACTGTTTGAGGGTAACAGACGGGAAACATTTCTTTTCAGCATTTCGCATGAAAACAGGGTCCAAAATCAGTGTTACACGTTTAGCACTGGAGGGCCGGGCGAGTTCTACAATATGTAAGGGTTTTCAAGCTTGCAAACAGTATTTAAGCTGATTTCCGTGAATATTGTCTAAAATTGTGTTTTAGGCAAAATCCACAATGCAACCAGTTCGGCATATGCCAGGAGACACTGTTTGAGGGTAACAGACGGGAAACATTTCTTTTCACGATTTCGCATGAAAACAGGGTCCAAAATCACTGTTACACGTTTAGCACTGTAGGGCCGGGCGAGTTCTACAATATGTAAGGGTTTTCAAGCTTGCAAACAGTATTTAAGCTGATTTCCATGAACATTGTCAAAAATTGTGTTTTAGGCAAAATCCACAATGCAACCAGTTCGGCATATGCCAGGAGACACTGTTTGAGGGTAACAGACGGGAAACATTTCTTTTCACGATTTCGCATGAAAACAGGGTCCAAAATCACTGTTACACGTTTAGCACTGTAGGGCCGGTCGAGTTCTACAATATGTAAGGGTTTTCAAGATTGCAAACAAGTTTTAAGCTGAGTTACATGAATATTGTCTAAAATTGTGTTTTAGGCAAAATCCACAATGCAACCAGTTCGGCATATGTCAGGAGACACTGTTTGAGGGTAACAGACGGGAAACATTTCTTTTCAGCATTTCGCATGAAAACAGGGTCCAAAATCACTGTTACACGTTTAGCACTGTACAATATGTAAGGGTTTTCAAGATTGCAAACAAGTTTTAAGCTGAGTTACATGAATATTGTCTAAAATTGTGTTTTAGGCAAAATCCACAATGCAACCAGTTCGGCATATGCCAGGAGACACTGTTTGAGGGTAACAGACGGGAAACATTTCTTTTCACGATTTCGCATGAAAACAGGGTCCAAAATCACTGTTACACGTTTAGCACTGTAGGGCCGGGCGAGTTCTACAATATGTAAGGGTTTTCAAGATTGCAAACAAGTTTTAAGCTGAGTTACATGAATATTGTCTAAAATTGTGGTTTAGGCAAAATCCACAATGCAACCAGTTCGGCATATGCCAGGAGACACTGTTTGAGGGTAACAGACGGGAAACATTTCTTTTCACGATTTCGCATGAAAACAGGGTCCAAAATCACTGTTACACGTTTAGCACTGTAGGGCCGGGCGAGTTCTACAATATGTAAGGGTTTTCAAGATTGCAAACAAGTTTTAAACTGAGTTCCATGAACATTGTCTAAAATTGTGTTTTAGGCAAAATCCACAATGCAACCAGTTCGGCATATGCCAGGAGACACTGTTTGAGGGTAACAGACGGGAAACATTTCTTTTCACGATTTCGCATGAAAACAGGGTCCAAAATCACTGTTACACGTTTAGCACTGTAGGGCCGGGCGAGTTCTACAATATGTAAGGGTTTTCAAGATTGCAAACAAGTTTTAAGCTGAGTTCCATGAACATTGTCTAAAATTGTGTTTTAGGCAAAATCCACAATGCAACCAGTTCGGCATATGCCAGGAGACACTGTTTGAGGGTAACAGACGGGAAACATTTCTTTTCACGATTTCGCATGAAAACAGGGTCCAAAATCACTGTTACACGTTTAGCACTGTAGGGCCGGGCGAGTTCTACAATATGTAAGGGTTTTCAAGATTATAAACAAGTTTTAAGCTGAGTTACATGAATATTGTCTAAAATTGTGTTTTAGGCAAAATCCACAATGCAACCAGTTCGGCATATGCCAGGAGACACTGTTTGAGGGTAACAGACGGGAAACATTTCTTTTCACGATTTCGCATGAAAACAGGGTCCAAAATCACTGTTACACGTTTAGCACTGTAGGGCCGGGCGAGTTCTACAATATGTAAGGGTTTTCAAGATTGCAAACAAGTTTTAAGCTGATTTCCGTGAATATTGTCTAAAATTGTGTTTTAGGCAAAATCCACAATGCAACCAGTTCGGCATATGCCAGGAGACACTGTTTGAGGGTAACAGACGGGAAACATTTCTTTTCACGATTTCGCATGAAAACAGGGTCCAAAATCACTGTTACACGTTTAGCACTGTAGGGCCGGTCGAGTTCTACAATATGTAAGGGTTTTCAAGATTGCAAACAAGTTTTAAGCTGAGTTACATGAATATTGTCTAAAATTGTGTTTTAGGCAAAATCCACAATGCAACCAGTTCGGCATATGTCAGGAGACACTGTTTGAGGGTAACAGACGGGAAACATTTCTTTTCAGCATTTCGCATGAAAACAGGGTCCAAAATCACTGTTACACGTTTAGCACTGTAGGGCCGGGCGAGTTCTACAATATGTAAGGGTTTTCAAGATTGCAAACAAGTTTTAAGCTGAGTTACATGAATATTGTCTAAAATTGTGTTTTAGGCAAAATCCACAATGCAACCAGTTCGGCATATGTCAGGAGACACTGTTTGAGGGTAACAGACGGGAAACATTTCTTTTTACGATTTCGCATGAAAACAGGGTCCAAAATCACTGTTACACGTTTAGCACTGTAGGGCCGGGCGAGTTCTACAATATGTAAGGGTTTTCAAGATTGCAAACAAGTTTTAAGCTGAGTTCCATGAACATTGTCTAAAATTGTGTTTTAGGCAAAATCCACAATGCAACCAGTTCGGCATATGCCAGGAGACACTGTTTGAGGGTAACAGACGGGAAACATTTCTTTTCACGATTTCGCATGAAAACAGGGTCCAAAATCACTGTTACACGTTTAGCACTGTAGGGCCGGGCGAGTTCTACAATATGTAAGGGTTTTCAAGATTGCAAACAAGTTTTAAGCTGAGTTCCATGAACATTGTCTAAAATTGTGTTTTAGGCAAAATCCACAATGCAACCAGTTCGGCATATGCCAGGAGACACTGTTTGAGGGTAACAGACGGGAAACATTTCTTTTCACGATTTCGCATGAAAACAGGGTCCAAAATCACTGTTACACGTTTAGCACTGTAGGGCCGGGCGAGTTCTACAATATGTAAGGGTTTTCAAGATTGCAAACAAGTTTTAAGCTGAGTTCCATGAACATTGTCTAAAATTGTGTTTTAGGCAAAATCCACAATGCAACCAGTTCGGCATATGCCAGGAGACACTGTTTGAGGGTAACAGACGGGAAACATTTCTTTTCACGATTTCGCATGAAAACAGGGTCCAAAATCACTGTTACACGTTTAGCACTGTAGGGCCGGGCGAGTTCTACAATATGTAAGGGTTTTCAAGATTGCAAACAAGTTTTAAGCTGAGTTACATGAATATTGTCTAAAATTGTGTTTTAGGCAAAATCCACAATGCAACCAGTTCGGCATATGTCAGGAGACACTGTTTGAGGGTAACAGACGGGAAACATTTCTTTTCAGCATTTCGCATGAAAACAGGGTCCAAAATCAGTGTTACACGTTTAGCACTGGAGGGCCGGGCGAGTTCTACAATATGTAAGGGTTTTCAAGCTTGCAAACAGTATTTAAGCTGATTTCCATGAATATTGTCTAAAATTGTGTTTTAGGCAAAATCCACAATGCAACCAGTTCGGCATATGCCAGGAGACACTGTTTGAGGGTAACAGACGGGAAACATTTATTTTCACGATTTCGCATGAAAACAGGGTCCAGAATCACTGTTACACGTTTAGCACTGTAGGGCCGGTCGAGTTCTACAATATGTAAGGGTTTTCAAGATTGCAAACAAGTTTTATGCTGAGTTACATGAATATTGTCTAAAATTGTGTTTTAGGCAAAATCCACAATGCAACCAGTTCGGCATATGTCAGGAGACACTGTTTGAGGGTAACAGACGGGAAACATTTCTTTTCAGCATTTCGCATGAAAACAGGGTCCAAAATCACTGTTACACGTTTAGCACTGTAGGGCCGGGCGAGTTCTACAATATGTAAGGGTTTTCAAGATTGCAAACAAGTTTTAAGCTGAGTTACATGAATATTGTCTAAAATTGTGTTTTAGGCAAAATCCACAATGCAACCAGTTCGGCATATGCCAAGAGACACTGTTTGAGGGTAACAGACGGGAAACATTTCTTTTCACGATTTCGCATGAAAACAGGGTCCAAAATCACTGTTACACGTTTAGCACTGTAGGGCCGGGCGAATTCTACAATATGTAAGGGTTTTCAAGATTGCAAACAAGTTTTAAGCTGAGACCATGAACATTGTCTAAAATTGTGTTTTAGGCAAAATCCACAATGCAACCAGTTCGGCATATGCCAGGAGACACTGTTTGAGGGTAACAGACGGGAAACATTTCTTTTCAGCATTTCGATTGAAAACAGGGTCCAAAATCACTGTTACACGTTTAGCACTGGAGGGCCGGGCGAGTTCTACAACATGCAAGGGTTTACAAGCTTGCAAATAGGTTTTAAGCTGAGTTCCATGAACATTGTCTAAAATCGTGTTTTTAGGCAAAATCCACAATGCAACCAGTTCGGCATATGCCAGGAGACACTGTTTGAGGGTAACAGACGGGAAACATTTATTTTCAGCATTTCGCATGAAAAAAGGGTCCAAAATCACTGTTACACGTTTAGCACTGTAGGGCCGGGCGAGTTCTACAATATGTAAGGGTTTTCAAGATTGCAAACAAGTTTTAAGCTGAGTTCCATGAACATTGTCTAAAATTGTGTTTTAGGCAAAATCCACAATGCAACCAGTTCGGCATATGCCAGGAGACACTGTTTGAGGGTAACAGACGGGAAACATTTCTTTTCACGATTTCGCATGAAAACAGGGTCCAAAATCACTGTTACACGTTTAGCACTGTAGGGCCGGGCGAGTTCTACAATATGTAAGGGTTTTCAAGATTGCAAACAAGTTTTAAGCTGAGTTCCATGAACATTGTCTAAAATTGTGTTTTAGGCAAAATCCACAATGCAACCAGTTCGGCATATGCCAGGAGACACTGTTTGAGGGTAACAGACGGGAAACATTTCTTTTCACGATTTCGCATGAAAACAGGGTCCAAAATCACTGTTACACGTTTAGCACTGTAGGGCCGGCCGAGTTCTACAATATGTAAGGGTTTTCAAGATTGCAAACAAGTTTTAAGCTGAGTTCCATGAACATTGTCTAAAATTGTGTTTTAGGCAAAATCCACAATGCAACCAGTTCGGCATATGCCAGGAGACACTGTTTGAGGGTAACAGACGGGAAACATTTCTTTTCACGATTTCGCATGAAAACAGGGTCCAAAATCACTGTTACACGTTTAGCACTGTAGGGCCGGGCGAGTTCTACAATATGTAAGGGTTTTCAAGATTGCAAACAAGTTTTAAGCTGAGTTCCATGAACATTGTCTAAAATTGTGTTTTAGGCAAAATCCACAATGCAACCAGTTCGGCATATGCCAGGAGACACTGTTTGAGGGTAACAGACGGGAAACATTTCTTTTCACGATTTCGCATGAAAACAGGGTCCAAAATCACTGTTACACGTTTAGCACTGTAGGGCCGGGCGAGTTCTACAATATGTAAGGGTTTTCAAGATTGCAAACAAGTTTTAAGCTGAGTTACATGAATATTGTCTAAAATTGTGTTTTAGGCAAAATCCACAATGCAACCAGTTCGGCATATGTCAGGAGACACTGTTTGAGGGTAACAGACGGGAAACATTTCTTTTCAGCATTTCGCATGAAAACAGGGTCCAAAATCAGTGTTACACGTTTAGCACTGGAGGGCCGGGCGAGTTCTACAATATGTAAGGGTTTTCAAGCTTGCAAACAGTATTTAAGCTGATTACCATGAATATTGTCTAAAATTGTGTTTTAGGCAAAATCCACAATGCAACCAGTTTGGCATATGCCAGGAGACACTGTTTGAGGGTAACAGACGGGAAACATTTCTTTTCAGCATTTCGCATGAAAACAGGGTCCAAAATCACTGTTACACGTTTAGCACTGGAGGGCCGGGCGAGTTCTACAATATGCAAGGGTTTTCAAGCTTGCAAACAGGTTTTAAGCTGAGTTCCATGAATATTGTCTAAAATCGTGTTTTTAGGCAAAATCCACAATGCAACCAGTTCGGCATATGCCAGGAGACACTGTTTGAGGGTAACAGACGGGAAACATTTATTTTCAGCATTTCGCATGAAAAAAGGGTCCAAAATCACTGTTACACGTTTAGCACTGTAGGGCCGGGCGAGTTCTACAATATGTAAGGGTTTTCAAGATTGCAAACAAGTTTTAAGCTGAGTTCCATGAACATTGTCTAAAATTGTGTTTTAGGCAAAATCCACAATGCAACCAGTTCGGCATATGCCAGGAGACACTGTTTGAGGGTAACAGACGGGAAACATTTCTTTTCACGATTTCGCATGAAAACAGGGTCCAAAATCACTGTTACACGTTTAGCACTGTAGGGCCGGGCGAGTTCTACAATATGTAAGGGTTTTCAAGATTGCAAACAAGTTTTAAGCTGAGTTCCATGAACATTGTCTAAAATTGTGTTTTAGGCAAAATCCACAATGCAACCAGTTCGGCATATGCCAGGAGACACTGTTTGAGGGTAACAGACGGGAAACATTTCTTTTCACGATTTCGCATGAAAACAGGGTCCAAAATCACTGTTACACGTTTAGCACTGTAGGGCCGGGCGAGTTCTACAATATGTAAGGGTTTTCAAGATTGCAAACAAGTTTTAAGCTGAGTTCCATGAACATTGTCTAAAATTGTGTTTTAGGCAAAATCCACAATGCAACCAGTTCGGCATATGCCAGGAGACACTGTTTGAGGGTAACAGACGGGAAACATTTCTTTTCACGATTTCGCATGAAAACAGGGTCCAAAATCACTGTTACACGTTTAGCACTGTAGGGCCGGGCGAGTTCTACAATATGTAAGGGTTTTCAAGATTGCAAACAAGTTTTAAGCTGAGTTCCATGAACATTGTCTAAAATTGTGTTTTAGGCAAAATCCACAATGCAACCAGTTCGGCATATGCCAGGAGACACTGTTTGAGGGTAACAGACGGGAAACATTTCTTTTCACGATTTCGCATGAAAACAGGGTCCAAAATCACTGTTACACGTTTAGCACTGTAGGGCCGGGCGAGTTCTACAATATGTAAGGGTTTTCAAGATTGCAAACAAGTTTTAAGCTGAGTTACATGAATATTGTCTAAAATTGTGTTTTAGGCAAAATCCACAATGCAACCAGTTCGGCATATGTCAGGAGACACTGTTTGAGGGTAACAGACGGGAAACATTTCTTTTCAGCATTTCGCATGAAAACAGGGTCCAAAATCAGTGTTACACGTTTAGCACTGGAGGGCCGGGCGAGTTCTACAATATGTAAGGGTTTTCAAGCTTGCAAACAGTATTTAAGCTGATTACCATGAATATTGTCTAAAATTGTGTTTTAGGCAAAATCCACAATGCAACCAGTTTGGCATATGCCAGGAGACACTGTTTGAGGGTAACAGACGGGAAACATTTCTTTTCACGATTTCGCATGAAAACAGGGTCCAAAATCACTGTTACACGTTTAGCACTGTAGGGCCGGGCGAGTTCTACAATATGTAAGGGTTTTCAAGCTTGCAAACAGTATTTAAGCTGATTTCCATGAACATTGTCAAAAATTGTGTTTTAGGCAAAATCCACAATTCAACCAGTTCGGCATATGCCAGGAGACACTGTTTGAGGGTAACAGACGGGAAACATTTATTTTCACGATTTCGCATGAAAACAGGGTCCAGAATCACTGTTACACGTTTAGCACTGTAGGGCCGGTCGAGTTCTACAATATGTAAGGGTTTTCAAGATTGCAAACAAGTTTTAAGCTGAGTTACATGAATATTGTCTAAAATTGTGTTTTAGGCAAAATCCACAATGCAACCAGTTCGGCATATGTCAGGAGACACTGTTTGAGGGTAACAGACGGGAAACATTTCTTTTCAGCATTTCGCATGAAAACAGGGTCCAAAATCACTGTTACACGTTTAGCACTGTAGGGCCGGGCGAGTTCTACAATATGTAAGGGTTTTCAAGATTGCAAACAAGTTTTAAGCTGAGTTACATGAATATTGTCTAAAATTGTGTTTTAGGCAAAATCCACAATGCAACCAGTTCGGCATATGCCAAGAGACACTGTTTGAGGGTAACAGACGGGAAACATTTCTTTTCACGATTTCGCATGAAAACAGGGTCCAAAATCACTGTTACACGTTTAGCACTGTAGGGCCGGGCGAGTTCTACAATATGTAAGGGTTTTCAAGATTGCAAACAAGTTTTAA
Organism: Coregonus lavaretus; assembly: GCF_964263955.1. Lineage (NCBI taxonomy): Eukaryota > Metazoa > Chordata > Actinopteri > Salmoniformes > Salmonidae > Coregonus > Coregonus lavaretus. Next base: position 117,324 of record NW_028164326.1, on the reverse strand, counting down.
GCTGAGACCATGAACATTGTCTAAAATTGTGTTTTAGGCAAAATCCACAATGCAACCAGTTCGGCATATGCCAGGAGACACTGTTTGAGGGTAACAGACGGGAAACATTTCTTTTCAGCATTTCGCATGAAAACAGGGTCCAAAATCACTGTTACACGTTTAGCACTGGAGGGCCGGGCGAGTTCTACAATATGCAAGGGTTTTCAAGCTTGCAAACAGGTTTTAAGCTGATTTCCATGAACAAAGTCTAAAATTGTGTTTTAGGCAAAATCCACAATGCAACCAGTTCGGCATATGCCAGGAGACACTGTTTGAGGGTAACAGACGGGAAACATTTCATTTCAGCATTTCGCATGAAAACAGGGTCCAAAATCACTGTTACACGTTTAGCACTGGAGGGCCGGGCGAGTTCTACAACATGCAAGGGTTTACAAGCTTGCAAATAGGTTTTAAGCTGAGTTCCATGAACATTGTCCAAAATCGTGTTTTTAGGCAAAATCCACAATGCAACCAGTTCGGCATATGCCAGGAGACACTGTTTGAGGGTAACAGACGGGAAACATTTCTTTTCAGCATTTCGCATGAAAACAGGGTCCAAAATCACTGTTACACGTTTAGCACTGGAGGGCCGGGCGAGTTCTACAATATGCAAGGGTTTTCAAGCTTGCAAACAGGTTTTAAGCTGAGTTCCATGAATATTGTCTAAAATCGTGTTTTTAGGCAAAATCCACAATGCAACCAGTTCGGCATATGCCAGGAGACACTGTTTGAGGGTAACAGACGGGAAACATTTCTTTTCAGCATTTCGCATGAAAAAAGGGTCCAAAATCACTGTTACACGTTTAGCACTGGAGGGCCGGGCGAGTTCTACAATATGCAAGGGTTTTCAAGCTTGCAAACAGGTTTTAAGCTGAGTTCCATGAATATTGTCTAAAATCGTGTTTTTAGGCAAAATCCACAATGCAACCAGTTCGGCATATGCCAGGAGACACTGTTTGAGGGTAACAGACGGGAAACATTTCTTTTCAGCATTTCGCATGAAAACAGGGTCCAAAATCACTGTTACACGTTTAGCACTGGAGGGCCGGGCGAGTTCTACAATATGCAAGGGTTTTCAAGCTTGCAAACAGGTTTTAAGCTGATTTCCATGAACATTGTCTAAAATGGTGTTTTAGGCCAAATCCACAATGCAACCAGTTCGGCATATGCCAGGAGACACTGTTTGAGGGTAACAGACGGGAAACATTTCTTTTCAGCATTTCGCATGAAAACAGGGTCCAAAATCACTGTTACACTGGAGGGCCGGGCGAGTTCTACAATATGCAAGGGTTTTCAAGCTTGCAAACAGGTTTTAAGCTGATTTCCATGAACATTGTCTAAAATTGTGTTTTAGGCAAAATCCACAATGCAACCAGTTCGGCATATGCCAGGAGACACTGTTTGAGGGTAACAGACGGGAAACATTTCATTTCAGCATTTCGCATGAAAACAGGGTCCAAAATCACTGTTACACGTTTAGCACTGTAGGGCCGGGCGAGTTCTACAACATGCAAGGGTTTACAAGCTTGCAAATAGGTTTTAAGCTGAGTTCCATGAACATTGTCTAAAATCGTGTTTTTAGGCAAAATCCACAATGCAACCAGTTCGGCATATGCCAGGAGACACTGTTTGAGGGTAACAGACGGGAAACATTTCTTTTCAGCATTTCGCATGAAAACAGGGTCCAAAATCACTGTTACACGTTTAGCACTGGAGGGCCGGGCGAGTTCTACAATATGCAAGGGTTTTCAAGCTTGCAAACAGGTTTTAAGCTGAGTTCCATGAATATTGTCTAAAATCGTGTTTTTAGGCAAAATCCACAATGCAACCAGTTCGATATATGCCAGGAGACACTGTTTGAGGGTAACAGACGGGAAACATTTCTTTTCAGCATTTCGCATGAAAACAGGGTCCAAAATCACTGTTACACGTTTAGCACTGGAGGGCCGGGCGAGTTCTACAATATGCAAGGGTTTTCAAGCTTGCAAACAGGTTTTAAGCTGAGTTCCATGAATATTGTCTAAAATCGTGTTTTTAGGCAAAATCCACAATGCAACCAGTTCGGCATATGCCAGGAGACACTGTTTGAGGGTAACAGACGGGAAACATTTCTTTTCAGCATTTCGCATGAAAACAGGGTCCAAAATCACTGTTACACGTTTAGCACTGGAGGGCCGGGCGAGTTCTACAATATGCAAGGGTTTTCAAGCTTGCAAACAGGTTTTAAGCTGATTTCCATGAACATTGTTTAAAATGGTGTTTTAGGCCAAATCCACAATGCAACCAGTTCGGCATATGCCAGGAGACACTGTTTGAGGGTAACAGACGGGAAACATTTCTTTTCAGCATTTCAAATGAAAACAGGGTCCAAAATCACTGTTACACGTTTAGCACTGGAGGGCCGGGCGAGTTCTACAATATGCAATGGTTTTCAAGCTTGCAAACAGGTTTTAAGCTGAGTTCCATGAATATTGTCTAAAATCGTGTTTTTAGGCAAAATCCACAATGCAACCAGTTCGGCATATGCCAGGAGACACTGTTTGAGGGTAACAGACGGGAAACATTTCTTTTCAGCATTTCGCATGAAAAAAGGGTCCAAAATCACTGTTACACGTTTAGCACTGGAGGGCCGGGCGAGTTCTACAATATGCAAGGGTTTTCAAGCTTGCAAACAGGTTTTAAGCTGAGTTCCATGAATATTGTCTAAAATCGTGTTTTTAGGCAAAATCCACAATGCAACCAGTTCGGCATATGCCAGGAGACACTGTTTGAGGGTAACAGACGGGAAACATTTCTTTTCAGCATTTCGCATGAAAACAGGGTCCAAAATCACTGTTACACGTTTAGCACTGGAGGGCCGGGCGAGTTCTACAATATGCAAGGGTTTTCAAGCTTGCAAACAGGTTTTAAGCTGATTTCCATGAACATTGTCTAAAATGGTGTTTTAGGCCAAATCCACAATGCAACCAGTTCGGCATATGCCAGGAGACACTGTTTGAGGGTAACAGACGGGAAACATTTCTTTTCAGCATTTCGCATGAAAACAGGGTCCAAAATCACTGTTACACGTTTAGCACTGGAGGGCCGGGCGAGTTCTGCAATATGCAAGGGTTTTCAAGCTTGCAAACAGGTTTTAAGCTGATTTCCATGAACATTGTCTAAAATTGTGTTTTAGGCAAAATCCACAATGCAACCAGTTCGGCATATGCCAGGAGACACTGTTTGAGGGTAACAGACGGGAAACATTTCATTTCAGCATTTCGCATGAAAACAGGGTCCAAAATCACTGTTACACGTTTAGCACTGTAGGGCCGGGCGAGTTCTACAACATGCAAGGGTTTACAAGCTTGCAAATAGGTTTTAAGCTGAGTTCCATGAACATTGTCTAAAATCGTGTTTTTAGGCAAAATCCACAATGCAACCAGTTCGGCATATGCCAGGAGACACTGTTTGAGGGTAACAGACGGGAAACATTTCTTTTCAGCATTTCGCATGAAAACAGGGTCCAAAATCACTGTTACACGTTTAGCACTGGAGGGCCGGGCGAGTTCTACAATATGCAAGGGTTTTCAAGCTTGCAAACAGGTTTTAAGCTGAGTTCCATGAATATTGTCTAAAATCGTGTTTTTAGGCAAAATCCACAATGCAACCAGTTCGGCATATGCCAGGAGACACTGTTTGAGGGTAACAGACGGGAAACATTTCTTTTCAGCATTTCGCATGAAAACAGGGTCCAAAATCACTGTTACACGTTTAGCACTGGAGGGCCGGGCGAGTTCTACAATATGCAAGGGTTTTCAAGCTTGCAAACAGGTTTTAAGCTGAGTTCCATGAATATTGTCTAAAATCGTGTTTTTAGGCAAAATCCACAATGCAACCAGTTCGGCATATGCCAGGAGACACTGTTTGAGGGTAACAGACGGGAAACATTTCTTTTCAGCATTTCGCATGAAAACAGGGTCCAAAATCACTGTTACACGTTTAGCACTGGAGGGCCGGGCGAGTTCTACAATATGCAAGGGTTTTCAAGCTTGCAAACAGGTTTTAAGCTGATTTCCATGAACATTGTTTAAAATGGTGTTTTAGGCCAAATCCACAATGCAACCAGTTCGGCATATGCCAGGAGACACTGTTTGAGGGTAACAGACGGGAAACATTTCTTTTCAGCATTTCAAATGAAAACAGGGTCCAAAATCACTGTTACACGTTTAGCACTGGAGGGCCGGGCGAGTTCTACAATATGCAATGGTTTTCAAGCTTGCAAACAGGTTTTAAGCTGAGTTCCATGAATATTGTCTAAAATCGTGTTTTTAGGCAAAATCCACAATGCAACCTGTTCGGCATATGCCAGGAGACACTGTTTGAGGGTAACAGACGGGAAACATTTCTTTTCAGCATTTCGCATGAAAACAGGGTCCAAAATCACTGTTACACTGGAGGGCCGGGCGAGTTCTACAATATGCAAGGGTTTTCAAGCTTGCAAACAGGTTTTAAGCTGATTTCCATGAACATTGTCTAAAATTGTGTTTTAGGCAAAATCCACAATGCAACCAGTTCGGCATATGCCAGGAGACACTGTTTGAGGGTAACAGACGGGAAACATTTCATTTCAGCATTTCGCATGAAAACAGGGTCCAAAATCACTGTTACACGTTTAGCACTGTAGGGCCGGGCGAGTTCTACAACATGCAAGGGTTTACAAGCTTGCAAATAGGTTTTAAGCTGAGTTCCATGAACATTGTCTAAAATCGTGTTTTTAGGCAAAATCCACAATGCAACCAGTTCGGCATATGCCAGGAGACACTGTTTGAGGGTAACAGACGGGAAACATTTCTTTTCAGCATTTCGCATGAAAACAGGGTCCAAAATCACTGTTACACGTTTAGCACTGGAGGGCCGGGCGAGTTCTACAATATGCAAGGGTTTTCAAGCTTGCAAACAGGTTTTAAGCTGAGTTCCATGAATATTGTCTAAAATCGTGTTTTTAGGCAAAATCCACAATGCAACCAGTTCGATATATGCCAGGAGACACTGTTTGAGGGTAACAGACGGGAAACATTTCTTTTCAGCATTTCGCATGAAAACAGGGTCCAAAATCACTGTTACACGTTTAGCACTGGAGGGCCGGGCGAGTTCTACAATATGCAAGGGTTTTCAAGCTTGCAAACAGGTTTTAAGCTGATTTCCATGAACATTGTTTAAAATGGTGTTTTAGGCCAAATCCACAATGCAACCAGTTCGGCATATGCCAGGAGACACTGTTTGAGGGTAACAGACGGGAAACATTTCTTTTCAGCATTTCAAATGAAAACAGGGTCCAAAATCACTGTTACACGTTTAGCACTGGAGGGCCGGGCGAGTTCTACAATATGCAATGGTTTTCAAGCTTGCAAACAGGTTTTAAGCTGAGTTCCATGAATATTGTCTAAAATCGTGTTTTTAGGCAAAATCCACAATGCAACCAGTTCGGCATATGCCAGGAGACACTGTTTGAGGGTAACAGACGGGAAACATTTCTTTTCAGCATTTCGCATGAAAAAAGGGTCCAAAATCACTGTTACACGTTTAGCACTGGAGGGCCGGGCGAGTTCTACAATATGCAAGGGTTTTCAAGCTTGCAAACAGGTTTTAAGCTGAGTTCCATGAATATTGTCTAAAATCGTGTTTTTAGGCAAAATCCACAATGCAACCAGTTCGGCATATGCCAGGAGACACTGTTTGAGGGTAACAGACGGGAAACATTTCTTTTCAGCATTTCGCATGAAAACAGGGTCCAAAATCACTGTTACACGTTTAGCACTGGAGGGCCGGGCGAGTTCTACAATATGCAAGGGTTTTCAAGCTTGCAAACAGGTTTTAAGCTGATTTCCATGAACATTGTCTAAAATGGTGTTTTAGGCCAAATCCACAATGCAACCAGTTCGGCATATGCCAGGAGACACTGTTTGAGGGTAACAGACGGGAAACATTTCTTTTCAGCATTTCGCATGAAAACAGGGTCCAAAATCACTGTTACACGTTTAGCACTGGAGGGCCGGGCGAGTTCTGCAATATGCAAGGGTTTTCAAGCTTGCAAACAGGTTTTAAGCTGATTTCCATGAACATTGTCTAAAATTGTGTTTTAGGCAAAATCCACAATGCAACCAGTTCGGCATATGCCAGGAGACACTGTTTGAGGGTAACAGACGGGAAACATTTCATTTCAGCATTTCGCATGAAAACAGGGTCCAAAATCACTGTTACACGTTTAGCACTGTAGGGCCGGGCGAGTTCTACAACATGCAAGGGTTTACAAGCTTGCAAATAGGTTTTAAGCTGAGTTCCATGAACATTGTCTAAAATCGTGTTTTTAGGCAAAATCCACAATGCAACCAGTTCGGCATATGCCAGGAGACACTGTTTGAGGGTAACAGACGGGAAACATTTCTTTTCAGCATTTCGCATGAAAACAGGGTCCAAAATCACTGTTACACGTTTAGCACTGGAGGGCCGGGCGAGTTCTACAATATGCAAGGGTTTTCAAGCTTGCAAACAGGTTTTAAGCTGAGTTCCATGAATATTGTCTAAAATCGTGTTTTTAGGCAAAATCCACAATGCAACCAGTTCGATATATGCCAGGAGACACTGTTTGAGGGTAACAGACGGGAAACATTTCTTTTCAGCATTTCGCATGAAAACAGGGTCCAAAATCACTGTTACACGTTTAGCACTGGAGGGCCGGGCGAGTTCTACAATATGCAAGGGTTTTCAAGCTTGCAAACAGGTTTTAAGCTGAGTTCCATGAATATTGTCTAAAATCGTGTTTTTAGGCAAAATCCACAATGCAACCAGTTCGGCATATGCCAGGAGACACTGTTTGAGGGTAACAGACGGGAAACATTTCTTTTCAGCATTTCGCATGAAAACAGGGTCCAAAATCACTGTTACACGTTTAGCACTGGAGGGCCGGGCGAGTTCTACAATATGCAAGGGTTTTCAAGCTTGCAAACAGGTTTTAAGCTGATTTCCATGAACATTGTTTAAAATGGTGTTTTAGGCCAAATCCACAATGCAACCAGTTCGGCATATGCCAGGAGACACTGTTTGAGGGTAACAGACGGGAAACATTTCTTTTCAGCATTTCAAATGAAAACAGGGTCCAAAATCACTGTTACACGTTTAGCACTGGAGGGCCGGGCGAGTTCTACAATATGCAATGGTTTTCAAGCTTGCAAACAGGTTTTAAGCTGAGTTCCATGAATATTGTCTAAAATCGTGTTTTTAGGCAAAATCCACAATGCAACCTGTTCGGCATATGCCAGGAGACACTGTTTGAGGGTAACAGACGGGAAACATTTCTTTTCAGCATTTCGCATGAAAACAGGGTCCAAAATCACTGTTACACTGGAGGGCCGGGCGAGTTCTACAATATGCAAGGGTTTTCAAGCTTGCAAACAGGTTTTAAGCTGATTTCCATGAACATTGTCTAAAATTGTGTTTTAGGCAAAATCAACAATGCAACCAGTTCGGCATATGCCAGGAGACACTGTTTGAGGGTAACAGACGGGAAACATTTATTTTCAGCATTTCGCATGAAAACAGGAACCAAAATCACTGTTACACGTTTAGCACTGGAGGGCCGGGCGAGTTCTACAATATGCAAGGGTTTTCAAGCTTGCAAACAGGTTTTAAGCTGAGTTCCATGAATATTGTCTAAAATCGTGTTTTTAGGCAAAATCCACAATGCAACCAGTTCGGCATATGCCAGGAGACACTGTTTGAGGGTAACAGACGGGAAACATTTATTTTCAGCATTTCGCATGAAAACAGGGTCCAAAATCACTGTTACACGTTTAGCACTGGAGGGCCGGGCGAGTTCTACAATATGCAAGGGTTTTCAAGCTTGCAAACAGGTTTTAAGCTGATTTCCATGAACATTGTCTAAAATTGTGTTTTAGGCAAAATCCACAATGCAACCAGTTCGGCATATGCCAGGAGACACTGTTTGAGGGTAACAGACGGGAAACATTTCATTTCAGCATTTCGCATGAAAACAGGGTCCAAAATCACTGTTACACGTTTAGCACTGGAGGGCCGGGCGAGTTCTACAATATGCAAGGGTTTTCAAGCTTGCAAACAGGTTTTAAGCTGAGTTCCATGAACATTGTCTAAAATTGTGTTTTAGGCAAAATCCACAATGCAACCAGTTCGGCATATGCCAGGAGACACTGTTTGAGGGTAACAGACGGGAAACATTTCTTTTCACGATTTCGCATGAAAACAGGGTCCAAAATCACTGTTACACGTTTAGCACTGTAGGGCCGGGCGAGTTCTACAATATGTAAGGGTTTTCAAGCTTGCAAACAGTATTTAAGCTGATTTCCATGAACATTGTCAAAAATTGTGTTTTAGGCAAAATCCACAATGCAACCAGTTCGGCATATGCCAGGAGACACTGTTTGAGGGTAACAGACGGGAAACATTTATTTTCACGATTTCGCATGAAAACAGGGTCCAGAATCACTGTTACACGTTTAGCACTGTAGGGCCGGTCGAGTTCTACAATATGTAAGGGTTTTCAAGATTGCAAACAAGTTTTATGCTGAGTTACATGAATATTGTCTAAAATTGTGTTTTAGGCAAAATCCACAATGCAACCAGTTCGGCATATGTCAGGAGACACTGTTTGAGGGTAACAGACGGGAAACATTTCTTTTCAGCATTTCGCATGAAAACAGGGTCCAAAATCACTGTTACACGTTTAGCACTGTAGGGCCGGGCGAGTTCTACAATATGTAAGGGTTTTCAAGATTGCAAACAAGTTTTAAGCTGAGTTACATGAATATTGTCTAAAATTGTGTTTTAGGCAAAATCCACAATGCAACCAGTTCGGCATATGCCAAGAGACACTGTTTGAGGGTAACAGACGGGAAACATTTCTTTTCACGATTTCGCATGAAAACAGGGTCCAAAATCACTGTTACACGTTTAGCACTGTAGGGCCGGGCGAGTTCTACAATATGTAAGGGTTTTCAAGATTGCAAACAAGTTTTAAGCTGAGACCATGAACATTGTCTAAAATTGTGTTTTAGGCAAAATCCACAATGCAACCAGTTCGGCATATGCCAGGAGACACTGTTTGAGGGTAACAGACGGGAAACATTTCTTTTCAGCATTTCGATTGAAAACAGGGTCCAAAATCACTGTTACACGTTTAGCACTGGAGGGCCGGGCGAGTTCTACAACATGCAAGGGTTTACAAGCTTGCAAATAGGTTTTAAGCTGAGTTCCATGAACATTGTCTAAAATCGTGTTTTTAGGCAAAATCCACAATGCAACCAGTTCGGCATATGCCAGGAGACACTGTTTGAGGGTAACAGACGGGAAACATTTCTTTTCAGCATTTCGCATGAAAACAGGGTCCAAAATCACTGTTACACGTTTAGCACTGGAGGGCCGGGCGAGTTCTACAATATGCAAGGGTTTTCAAGCTTGCAAACAGGTTTTAAGCTGAGTTCCATGAATATTGTCTAAAATCGTGTTTTTAGGCAAAATCCACAATGCAACCAGTTCGGCATATGCCAGGAGACACTGTTTGAGGGTAACAGACGGGAAACATTTATTTTCAGCATTTCGCATGAAAAAAGGGTCCAAAATCACTGTTACACGTTTAGCACTGTAGGGCCGGGCGAGTTCTACAATATGTAAGGGTTTTCAAGATTGCAAACAAGTTTTAAGCTGAGTTCCATGAACATTGTCTAAAATTGTGTTTTAGGCAAAATCCACAATGCAACCAGTTCGGCATATGCCAGGAGACACTGTTTGAGGGTAACAGACGGGAAACATTTCTTTTCACGATTTCGCATGAAAACAGGGTCCAAAATCACTGTTACACGTTTAGCACTGTAGGGCCGGGCGAGTTCTACAATATGTAAGGGTTTTCAAGATTGCAAACAAGTTTTAAGCTGAGTTACATGAATATTGTCTAAAATTGTGTTTTAGGCAAAATCCACAATGCAACCAGTTCGGCATATGTCAGGAGACACTGTTTGAGGGTAACAGACGGGAAACATTTCTTTTCAGCATTTCGCATGAAAACAGGGTCCAAAATCAGTGTTACACGTTTAGCACTGGAGGGCCGGGCGAGTTCTACAATATGTAAGGGTTTTCAAGCTTGCAAACAGTATTTAAGCTGATTACCATGAATATTGTCTAAAATTGTGTTTTAGGCAAAATCCACAATGCAACCAGTTTGGCATATGCCAGGAGACACTGTTTGAGGGTAACAGACGGGAAACATTTCTTTTCACGATTTCGCATGAAAACAGGGTCCAAAATCACTGTTACACGTTTAGCACTGTAGGGCCGGGCGAGTTCTACAATATGTAAGGGTTTTCAAGCTTGCAAACAGTATTTAAGCTGATTTCCATGAACATTGTCAAAAATTGTGTTTTAGGCAAAATCCACAATTCAACCAGTTCGGCATATGCCAGGAGACACTGTTTGAGGGTAACAGACGGGAAACATTTATTTTCACGATTTCGCATGAAAACAGGGTCCAGAATCACTGTTACACGTTTAGCACTGTAGGGCCGGTCGAGTTCTACAATATGTAAGGGTTTTCAAGATTGCAAACAAGTTTTAAGCTGAGTTACATGAATATTGTCTAAAATTGTGTTTTAGGCAAAATCCACAATGCAACCAGTTCGGCATATGTCAGGAGACACTGTTTGAGGGTAACAGACGGGAAACATTTCTTTTCAGCATTTCGCATGAAAACAGGGTCCAAAATCACTGTTACACGTTTAGCACTGTAGGGCCGGGCGAGTTCTACAATATGTAAGGGTTTTCAAGATTGCAAACAAGTTTTAAGCTGAGTTACATGAATATTGTCTAAAATTGTGTTTTAGGCAAAATCCACAATGCAACCAGTTCGGCATATGTCAGGAGACACTGTTTGAGGGTAACAGACGGGAAACATTTCTTTTCAGCATTTCGCATGAAAACAGGGTCCAAAATCACTGTTACACGTTTAGCACTGTAGGGCCGGGCGAGTTCTACAATATGTAAGGGTTTTCAAGATTGCAAACAAGTTTTAAGCTGAGTTACATGAATATTGTCTAAAATTGTGTTTTAGGCAAAATCCACAATGCAACCAGTTCGGCATATGCCAAGAGACACTGTTTGAGGGTAACAGACGGGAAACATTTCTTTTCACGATTTCGCATGAAAACAGGGTCCAAAATCACTGTTACACGTTTAGCACTGTAGGGCCGGGCGAGTTCTACAATATGTAAGGGTTTTCAAGATTGCAAACAAGTTTTAAGCTGAGACCATGAACATTGTCTAAAATTGTGTTTTAGGCAAAATCCACAATGCAACCAGTTCGGCATATGCCAGGAGACACTGTTTGAGGGTAACAGACGGGAAACATTTCTTTTCAGCATTTCGCATGAAAACAGGGTCCAAAATCACTGTTACACGTTTAGCACTGGAGGGCCGGGCGAGTTCTACAATATGCAAGGGTTTTCAAGCTTGCAAACAGGTTTTAAGCTGATTTCCATGAACAAAGTCTAAAATTGTGTTTTAGGCAAAATCCACAATGCAACCAGTTCGGCATATGCCAGGAGACACTGTTTGAGGGTAACAGACGGGAAACATTTCATTTCAGCATTTCGCATGAAAACAGGGTCCAAAATCACTGTTACACATTTAGCACTGGAGGGCCGGGCGAGTTCTACAACATGCAAGGGTTTACAAGCTTGCAAATAGGTTTTAAGCTGAGTTCCATGAACATTGTCCAAAATCGTGTTTTTAGGCAAAATCCACAATGCAACCAGTTCGGCATATGCCAGGAGACACTGTTTGAGGGTAACAGACGGGAAACATTTCTTTTCAGCATTTCGCATGAAAACAGGGTCCAAAATCACTGTTACACGTTTAGCACTGGAGGGCCGGGCGAGTTCTACAATATGCAAGGGTTTTCAAGCTTGCAAACAGGTTTTAAGCTGAGTTCCATGAATATTGTCTAAAATCGTGTTTTTAGGCAAAATCCACAATGCAACCAGTTCGGCATATGCCAGGAGACACTGTTTGAGGGTAACAGACGGGAAACATTTCTTTTCAGCATTTCGCATGAAAACAGGGTCCAAAATCACTGTTACACGTTTAGCACTGGAGGGCCGGGCGAGTTCTACAATATGCAAGGGTTTTCAAGCTTGCAAACAGGTTTTAAGCTGATTTCCATGAACATTGTCTAAAATGGTGTTTTAGGCCAAATCCACAATGCAACCAGTTCGGCATATGCCAGGAGACACTGTTTGAGGGTAACAGACGGGAAACATTTCTTTTCAGCATTTCGCATGAAAACAGGGTCCAAAATCACTGTTACACGTTTAGCACTGGAGGGCCGGGCGAGTTCTGCAATATGCAAGGGTTTTCAAGCTTGCAAACAGGTTTTAAGCTGATTTCCATGAACATTGTCTAAAATTGTGTTTTAGGCAAAATCCACAATGCAACCAGTTCGGCATATGCCAGGAGACACTGTTTGAGGGTAACAGACGGGAAACATTTCATTTCAGCATTTCGCATGAAAACAGGGTCCAAAATCACTGTTACACGTTTAGCACTGTAGGGCCGGGCGAGTTCTACAACATGCAAGGGTTTACAAGCTTGCAAATAGGTTTTAAGCTGAGTTCCATGAACATTGTCTAAAATCGTGTTTTTAGGCAAAATCCACAATGCAACCAGTTCGGCATATGCCAGGAGACACTGTTTGAGGGTAACAGACGGGAAACATTTCTTTTCAGCATTTCGCATGAAAACAGGGTCCAAAATCACTGTTACACGTTTAGCACTGGAGGGCCGGGCGAGTTCTACAATATGCAAGGGTTTTCAAGCTTGCAAACAGGTTTTAAGCTGAGTTCCATGAATATTGTCTAAAATCGTGTTTTTAGGCAAAATCCACAATGCAACCAGTTCGATATATGCCAGGAGACACTGTTTGAGGGTAACAGACGGGAAACATTTCTTTTCAGCATTTCGCATGAAAACAGGGTCCAAAATCACTGTTACACGTTTAGCACTGGAGGGCCGGGCGAGTTCTACAATATGCAAGGGTTTTCAAGCTTGCAAACAGGTTTTAAGCTGAGTTCCATGAATATTGTCTAAAATCGTGTTTTTAGGCAAAATCCACAATGCAACCAGTTCGGCATATGCCAGGAGACACTGTTTGAGGGTAACAGACGGGAAACATTTCTTTTCAGCATTTCGCATGAAAACAGGGTCCAAAATCACTGTTACACGTTTAGCACTGGAGGGCCGGGCGAGTTCTACAATATGCAAGGGTTTTCAAGCTTGCAAACAGGTTTTAAGCTGATTTCCATGAACATTGTTTAAAATGGTGTTTTAGGCCAAATCCACAATGCAACCAGTTCGGCATATGCCAGGAGACACTGTTTGAGGGTAACAGACGGGAAACATTTCTTTTCAGCATTTCAAATGAAAACAGGGTCCAAAATCACTGTTACACGTTTAGCACTGGAGGGCCGGGCGAGTTCTACAATATGCAATGGTTTTCAAGCTTGCAAACAGGTTTTAAGCTGAGTTCCATGAATATTGTCTAAAATCGTGTTTTTAGGCAAAATCCACAATGCAACCAGTTCGGCATATGCCAGGAGACACTGTTTGAGGGTAACAGACGGGAAACATTTCTTTTCAGCATTTCGCATGAAAAAAGGGTCCAAAATCACTGTTACACGTTTAGCACTGGAGGGCCGGGCGAGTTCTACAATATGCAAGGGTTTTCAAGCTTGCAAACAGGTTTTAAGCTGAGTTCCATGAATATTGTCTAAAATCGTGTTTTTAGGCAAAATCCACAATGCAACCAGTTCGGCATATGCCAGGAGACACTGTTTGAGGGTAACAGACGGGAAACATTTCTTTTCAGCATTTCGCATGAAAACAGGGTCCAAAATCACTGTTACACGTTTAGCACTGGAGGGCCGGGCGAGTTCTACAATATGCAAGGGTTTTCAAGCTTGCAAACAGGTTTTAAGCTGATTTCCATGAACATTGTCTAAAATGGTGTTTTAGGCCAAATCCACAATGCAACCAGTTCGGCATATGCCAGGAGACACTGTTTGAGGGTAACAGACGGGAAACATTTCTTTTCAGCATTTCGCATGAAAACAGGGTCCAAAATCACTGTTACACGTTTAGCACTGGAGGGCCGGGCGAGTTCTGCAATATGCAAGGGTTTTCAAGCTTGCAAACAGGTTTTAAGCTGATTTCCATGAACATTGTCTAAAATTGTGTTTTAGGCAAAATCCACAATGCAACCAGTTCGGCATATGCCAGGAGACACTGTTTGAGGGTAACAGACGGGAAACATTTCATTTCAGCATTTCGCATGAAAACAGGGTCCAAAATCACTGTTACACGTTTAGCACTGTAGGGCCGGGCGAGTTCTACAACATGCAAGGGTTTACAAGCTTGCAAATAGGTTTTAAGCTGAGTTCCATGAACATTGTCTAAAATCGTGTTTTTAGGCAAAATCCACAATGCAACCAGTTCGGCATATGCCAGGAGACACTGTTTGAGGGTAACAGACGGGAAACATTTCTTTTCAGCATTTCGCATGAAAACAGGGTCCAAAATCACTGTTACACGTTTAGCACTGGAGGGCCGGGCGAGTTCTACAATATGCAAGGGTTTTCAAGCTTGCAAACAGGTTTTAAGCTGAGTTCCATGAATATTGTCTAAAATCGTGTTTTTAGGCAAAATCCACAATGCAACCAGTTCGATATATGCCAGGAGACACTGTTTGAGGGTAACAGACGGGAAACATTTCTTTTCAGCATTTCGCATGAAAACAGGGTCCAAAATCACTGTTACACGTTTAGCACTGGAGGGCCGGGCGAGTTCTACAATATGCAAGGGTTTTCAAGCTTGCAAACAGGTTTTAAGCTGAGTTCCATGAATATTGTCTAAAATCGTGTTTTTAGGCAAAATCCACAATGCAACCAGTTCGGCATATGCCAGGAGACACTGTTTGAGGGTAACAGACGGGAAACATTTCTTTTCAGCATTTCGCATGAAAACAGGGTCCAAAATCACTGTTACACGTTTAGCACTGGAGGGCCGGGCGAGTTCTACAATATGCAAGGGTTTTCAAGCTTGCAAACAGGTTTTAAGCTGATTTCCATGAACATTGTTTAAAATGGTGTTTTAGGCCAAATCCACAATGCAACCAGTTCGGCATATGCCAGGAGACACTGTTTGAGGGTAACAGACGGGAAACATTTCTTTTCAGCATTTCAAATGAAAACAGGGTCCAAAATCACTGTTACACGTTTAGCACTGGAGGGCCGGGCGAGTTCTACAATATGCAATGGTTTTCAAGCTTGCAAACAGGTTTTAAGCTGAGTTCCATGAATATTGTCTAAAATCGTGTTTTTAGGCAAAATCCACAATGCAACCTGTTCGGCATATGCCAGGAGACACTGTTTGAGGGTAACAGACGGGAAACATTTCTTTTCAGCATTTCGCATGAAAACAGGGTCCAAAATCACTGTTACACTGGAGGGCCGGGCGAGTTCTACAATATGCAAGGGTTTTCAAGCTTGCAAACAGGTTTTAAGCTGATTTCCATGAACATTGTCTAAAATTGTGTTTTAGGCAAAATCAACAATGCAACCAGTTCGGCATATGCCAGGAGACACTGTTTGAGGGTAACAGACGGGAAACATTTATTTTCAGCATTTCGCATGAAAACAGGAACCAAAATCACTGTTACACGTTTAGCACTGGAGGGCCGGGCGAGTTCTACAATATGCAAGGGTTTTCAAGCTTGCAAACAGGTTTTAAGCTGAGTTCCATGAATATTGTCTAAAATCGTGTTTTTAGGCAAAATCCACAATGCAACCAGTTCGGCATATGCCAGGAGACACTGTTTGAGGGTAACAGACGGGAAACATTTATTTTCAGCATTTCGCATGAAAACAGGGTCCAAAATCACTGTTACACGTTTAGCACTGGAGAGCCGGGCGAGTTCTACAATATGCAAGGGTTTTCAAGCTTGCAAACAGGTTTTAAGCTGATTTCCATGAACATTGTCTAAAATTGTGTTTTAGGCAAAATCCACAATGCAACCAGTTCGGCATATGCCAGGAGACACTGTTTGAGGGTAACAGACGGGAAACATTTCATTTCAGCATTTCGCATGAAAACAGGGTCCAAAATCACTGTTACACGTTTAGCACTGGAGGGCCGGGCGAGTTCTACAATATGCAAGGGTTTTCAAGCTTGCAAACAGGTTTTAAGCTGAGTTCCATGAACATTGTCTAAAATTGTGTTTTAGGCAAAATCCACAATGCAACCAGTTCGGCATATGCCAGGAGACACTGTTTGAGGGTAACAGACGGGAAACATTTCTTTTCACGATTTCGCATGAAAACAGGGTCCAAAATCACTGTTACACGTTTAGCACTGTAGGGCCGGGCGAGTTCTACAATATGTAAGGGTTTTCAAGCTTGCAAACAGTATTTAAGCTGATTTCCATGAACATTGTCAAAAATTGTGTTTTAGGCAAAATCCACAATGCAACCAGTTCGGCATATGCCAGGAGACACTGTTTGAGGGTAACAGACGGGAAACATTTATTTTCACGATTTCGCATGAAAACAGGGTCCAGAATCACTGTTACACGTTTAGCACTGTAGGGCCGGTCGAGTTCTACAATATGTAAGGGTTTTCAAGATTGCAAACAAGTTTTATGCTGAGTTACATGAATATTGTCTAAAATTGTGTTTTAGGCAAAATCCACAATGCAACCAGTTCGGCATATGTCAGGAGACACTGTTTGAGGGTAACAGACGGGAAACATTTCTTTTCAGCATTTCGCATGAAAACAGGGTCCAAAATCACTGTTACACGTTTAGCACTGTAGGGCCGGGCGAGTTCTACAATATGTAAGGGTTTTCAAGATTGCAAACAAGTTTTAAGCTGAGTTACATGAATATTGTCTAAAATTGTGTTTTAGGCAAAATCCACAATGCAACCAGTTCGGCATATGCCAAGAGACACTGTTTGAGGGTAACAGACGGGAAACATTTCTTTTCACGATTTCGCATGAAAACAGGGTCCAAAATCACTGTTACACGTTTAGCACTGTAGGGCCGGGCGAGTTCTACAATATGTAAGGGTTTTCAAGATTGCAAACAAGTTTTAAGCTGAGACCATGAACATTGTCTAAAATTGTGTTTTAGGCAAAATCCACAATGCAACCAGTTCGGCATATGCCAGGAGACACTGTTTGAGGGTAACAGACGGGAAACATTTCTTTTCAGCATTTCGATTGAAAACAGGGTCCAAAATCACTGTTACACGTTTAGCACTGGAGGGCCGGGCGAGTTCTACAACATGCAAGGGTTTACAAGCTTGCAAATAGGTTTTAAGCTGAGTTCCATGAACATTGTCTAAAATCGTGTTTTTAGGCAAAATCCACAATGCAACCAGTTCGGCATATGCCAGGAGACACTGTTTGAGGGTAACAGACGGGAAACATTTCTTTTCAGCATTTCGCATGAAAACAGGGTCCAAAATCACTGTTACACGTTTAGCACTGGAGGGCCGGGCGAGTTCTACAATATGCAAGGGTTTTCAAGCTTGCAAACAGGTTTTAAGCTGAGTTCCATGAATATTGTCTAAAATCGTGTTTTTAGGCAAAATCCACAATGCAACCAGTTCGGCATATGCCAGGAGACACTGTTTGAGGGTAACAGACGGGAAACATTTATTTTCAGCATTTCGCATGAAAAAAGGGTCCAAAATCACTGTTACACGTTTAGCACTGTAGGGCCGGGCGAGTTCTACAATATGTAAGGGTTTTCAAGATTGCAAACAAGTTTTAAGCTGAGTTCCATGAACATTGTCTAAAATTGTGTTTTAGGCAAAATCCACAATGCAACCAGTTCGGCATATGCCAGGAGACACTGTTTGAGGGTAACAGACGGGAAACATTTCTTTTCACGATTTCGCATGAAAACAGGGTCCAAAATCACTGTTACACGTTTAGCACTGTAGGGCCGGGCGAGTTCTACAATATGTAAGGGTTTTCAAGATTGCAAACAAGTTTTAAGCTGAGTTCCATGAACATTGTCTAAAATTGTGTTTTAGGCAAAATCCACAATGCAACCAGTTCGGCATATGCCAGGAGACACTGTTTGAGGGTAACAGACGGGAAACATTTCTTTTCACGATTTCGCATGAAAACAGGGTCCAAAATCACTGTTACACGTTTAGCACTGTAGGGCCGGGCGAGTTCTACAATATGTAAGGGTTTTCAAGATTGCAAACAAGTTTTAAGCTGAGTTCCATGAACATTGTCTAAAATTGTGTTTTAGGCAAAATCCACAATGCAACCAGTTCGGCATATGCCAGGAGACACTGTTTGAGGGTAACAGACGGGAAACATTTCTTTTCACGATTTCGCATGAAAACAGGGTCCAAAATCACTGTTACACGTTTAGCACTGTAGGGCCGGGCGAGTTCTACAATATGTAAGGGTTTTCAAGATTGCAAACAAGTTTTAAGCTGAGTTCCATGAACATTGTCTAAAATTGTGTTTTAGGCAAAATCCACAATGCAACCAGTTCGGCATATGCCAGGAGACACTGTTTGAGGGTAACAGACGGGAAACATTTCTTTTCACGATTTCGCATGAAAACAGGGTCCAAAATCACTGTTACACGTTTAGCACTGTAGGGCCGGGCGAGTTCTACAATATGTAAGGGTTTTCAAGATTGCAAACAAGTTTTAAGCTGAGTTACATGAATATTGTCTAAAATTGTGTTTTAGGCAAAATCCACAATGCAACCAGTTCGGCATATGTCAGGAGACACTGTTTGAGGGTAACAGACGGGAAACATTTCTTTTCAGCATTTCGCATGAAAACAGGGTCCAAAATCAGTGTTACACGTTTAGCACTGGAGGGCCGGGCGAGTTCTACAATATGTAAGTGTTTTCAAGCTTGCAAACAGTATTTAAGCTGATTACCATGAATATTGTCTAAAATTGTGTTTTAGGCAAAATCCACAATGCAACCAGTTTGGCATATGCCAGGAGACACTGTTTGAGGGTAACAGACGGGAAACATTTCTTTTCACGATTTCGCATGAAAACAGGGTCCAAAATCACTGTTACACGTTTAGCACTGTAGGGCCGGGCGAGTTCTACAATATGTAAGGGTTTTCAAGCTTGCAAACAGTATTTAAGCTGATTTCCATGAACATTGTCAAAAATTGTGTTTTAGGCAAAATCCACAATTCAACCAGTTCGGCATATGCCAGGAGACACTGTTTGAGGGTAACAGACGGGAAACATTTATTTTCACGATTTCGCATGAAAACAGGGTCCAGAATCACTGTTACACGTTTAGCACTGTAGGGCCGGTCGAGTTCTACAATATGTAAGGGTTTTCAAGATTGCAAACAAGTTTTAAGCTGAGTTACATGAATATTGTCTAAAATTGTGTTTTAGGCAAAATCCACAATGCAACCAGTTCGGCATATGTCAGGAGACACTGTTTGAGGGTAACAGACGGGAAACATTTCTTTTCAGCATTTCGCATGAAAACAGGGTCCAAAATCACTGTTACACGTTTAGCACTGTAGGGCCGGGCGAGTTCTACAATACGTAAGGGTTTTCAAGATTGCAAACAAGTTTTAAGCTGAGTTACATGAATATTGTCTAAAATTGTGTTTTAGGCAAAATCCACAATGCAACCAGTTCGGCATATGCCAAGAGACACTGTTTGAGGGTAACAGACGGGAAACATTTCTTTTCACGATTTCGCATGAAAACAGGGTCCAAAATCACTGTTACACGTTTAGCACTGTAGGGCCGGGCGAGTTCTACAATATGTAAGGGTTTTCAAGATTGCAAACAAGTTTTAAGCTGAGACCATGAACATTGTCTAAAATTGTGTTTTAGGCAAAATCCACAATGCAACCAGTTCGGCATATGCCAGGAGACACTGTTTGAGGGTAACAGACGGGAAACATTTCTTTTCAGCATTTCGCATGAAAACAGGGTCCAAAATCACTGTTACACGTTTAGCACTGGAGGGCCGGGCGAGTTCTACAATATGCAAGGGTTTTCAAGCTTGCAAACAGGTTTTAAGCTGATTTCCATGAACAAAGTCTAAAATTGTGTTTTAGGCAAAATCCACAATGCAACCAGTTCGGCATATGCCAGGAGACACTGTTTGAGGGTAACAGACGGGAAACATTTCATTTCAGCATTTCGCATGAAAACAGGGTCCAAAATCACTGTTACACGTTTAGCACTGGAGGGCCGGGCGAGTTCTACAACATGCAAGGGTTTACAAGCTTGCAAATAGGTTTTAAGCTGAGTTCCATGAACATTGTCCAAAATCGTGTTTTTAGGCAAAATCCACAATGCAACCAGTTCGGCATATGCCAGGAGACACTGTTTGAGGGTAACAGACGGGAAACATTTCTTTTCAGCATTTCGCATGAAAACAGGGTCCAAAATCACTGTTACACGTTTAGCACTGGAGGGCCGGGCGAGTTCTACAATATGCAAGGGTTTTCAAGCTTGCAAACAGGTTTTAAGCTGAGTTCCATGAATATTGTCTAAAATCGTGTTTTTAGGCAAAATCCACAATGCAACCAGTTCGGCATATGCCAGGAGACACTGTTTGAGGGTAACAGACGGGAAACATTTCTTTTCAGCATTTCGCATGAAAAAAGGGTCCAAAATCACTGTTACACGTTTAGCACTGGAGGGCCGGGCGAGTTCTACAATATGCAAGGGTTTTCAAGCTTGCAAACAGGTTTTAAGCTGAGTTCCATGAATATTGTCTAAAATCGTGTTTTTAGGCAAAATCCACAATGCAACCAGTTCGGCATATGCCAGGAGACACTGTTTGAGGGTAACAGACGGGAAACATTTCTTTTCAGCATTTCGCATGAAAACAGGGTCCAAAATCACTGTTACACGTTTAGCACTGGAGGGCCGGGCGAGTTCTACAATATGCAAGGGTTTTCAAGCTTGCAAACAGGTTTTAAGCTGATTTCCATGAACATTGTCTAAAATGGTGTTTTAGGCCAAATCCACAATGCAACCAGTTCGGCATATGCCAGGAGACACTGTTTGAGGGTAACAGACGGGAAACATTTCTTTTCAGCATTTCGCATGAAAACAGGGTCCAAAATCACTGTTACACGTTTAGCACTGGAGGGCCGGGCGAGTTCTGCAATATGCAAGGGTTTTCAAGCTTGCAAACAGGTTTTAAGCTGATTTCCATGAACATTGTCTAAAATTGTGTTTTAGGCAAAATCCACAATGCAACCAGTTCGGCATATGCCAGGAGACACTGTTTGAGGGTAACAGACGGGAAACATTTCATTTCAGCATTTCGCATGAAAACAGGGTCCAAAATCACTGTTACACGTTTAGCACTGTAGGGCCGGGCGAGTTCTACAACATGCAAGGGTTTACAAGCTTGCAAATAGGTTTTAAGCTGAGTTCCATGAACATTGTCTAAAATCGTGTTTTTAGGCAAAATCCACAATGCAACCAGTTCGGCATATGCCAGGAGACACTGTTTGAGGGTAACAGACGGGAAACATTTCTTTTCAGCATTTCGCATGAAAACAGGGTCCAAAATCACTGTTACACGTTTAGCACTGGAGGGCCGGGCGAGTTCTACAATATGCAAGGGTTTTCAAGCTTGCAAACAGGTTTTAAGCTGAGTTCCATGAATATTGTCTAAAATCGTGTTTTTAGGCAAAATCCACAATGCAACCAGTTCGATATATGCCAGGAGACACTGTTTGAGGGTAACAGACGGGAAACATTTCTTTTCAGCATTTCGCATGAAAACAGGGTCCAAAATCACTGTTACACGTTTAGCACTGGAGGGCCGGGCGAGTTCTACAATATGCAAGGGTTTTCAAGCTTGCAAACAGGTTTTAAGCTGAGTTCCATGAATATTGTCTAAAATCGTGTTTTTAGGCAAAATCCACAATGCAACCAGTTCGGCATATGCCAGGAGACACTGTTTGAGGGTAACAGACGGGAAACATTTCTTTTCAGCATTTCGCATGAAAACAGGGTCCAAAATCACTGTTACACGTTTAGCACTGGAGGGCCGGGCGAGTTCTACAATATGCAAGGGTTTTCAAGCTTGCAAACAGGTTTTAAGCTGATTTCCATGAACATTGTTTAAAATGGTGTTTTAGGCCAAATCCACAATGCAACCAGTTCGGCATATGCCAGGAGACACTGTTTGAGGGTAACAGACGGGAAACATTTCTTTTCAGCATTTCAAATGAAAACAGGGTCCAAAATCACTGTTACACGTTTAGCACTGGAGGGCCGGGCGAGTTCTACAATATGCAATGGTTTTCAAGCTTGCAAACAGGTTTTAAGCTGAGTTCCATGAATATTGTCTAAAATCGTGTTTTTAGGCAAAATCCACAATGCAACCTGTTCGGCATATGCCAGGAGACACTGTTTGAGGGTAACAGACGGGAAACATTTCTTTTCAGCATTTCGCATGAAAACAGGGTCCAAAATCACTGTTACACTGGAGGGCCGGGCGAGTTCTACAATATGCAAGGGTTTTCAAGCTTGCAAACAGGTTTTAAGCTGATTTCCATGAACATTGTCTAAAATTGTGTTTTAGGCAAAATCAACAATGCAACCAGTTCGGCATATGCCAGGAGACACTGTTTGAGGGTAACAGACGGGAAACATTTATTTTCAGCATTTCGCATGAAAACAGGAACCAAAATCACTGTTACACGTTTAGCACTGGAGGGCCGGGCGAGTTCTACAATATGCAAGGGTTTTCAAGCTTGCAAACAGGTTTTAAGCTGAGTTCCATGAATATTGTCTAAAATCGTGTTTTTAGGCAAAATCCACAATGCAACCAGTTCGGCATATGCCAGGAGACACTGTTTGAGGGTAACAGACGGGAAACATTTATTTTCAGCATTTCGCATGAAAACAGGGTCCAAAATCACTGTTACACGTTTAGCACTGGAGGGCCGGGCGAGTTCTACAATATGCAAGGGTTTTCAAGCTTGCAAACAGGTTTTAAGCTGATTTCCATGAACATTGTCTAAAATTGTGTTTTAGGCAAAATCCACAATGCAACCAGTTCGGCATATGCCAGGAGACACTGTTTGAGGGTAACAGACGGGAAACATTTCATTTCAGCATTTCGCATGAAAACAGGGTCCAAAATCACTGTTACACGTTTAGCACTGGAGGGCCGGGCGAGTTCTACAATATGCAAGGGTTTTCAAGCTTGCAAACAGGTTTTAAGCTGAGTTCCATGAACATTGTCTAAAATCGTGTTTTTAGGCTAAATCCACAATGCAACCAGTTCGGCATATGCCAGGAGACACTGTTTGAGGGTAACAGACGGGAACCATTTCTTTTCAGCATTTCTCATGAAAGCAGGGTCCAAAATCACTGTTACACGTTTAGCACTGGAGGGCCGGGCGAGTTCTACAATATGCAAGGGTTTTCAAGCTTGCAAACAGGTTTTAAGCTGAGTTCCATGAATATTGTCTAAAATCGTGTTTTTAGGCAAAATCCACAATGCAACCAGTTCGGCATATGCCAGGAGACACTGTTTGAGGGTAACAGACGGGAAACATTTCTTTTCAGCATTTCGCATGAAAACAGGGTCCAAAATCACTGTTACACGTTTAGCACTGGAGGGCCGGGCGAGTTCTACAATATGCAAGGGTTTTCAAGCTTGCAAACAGGTTTTAAGCTGAGTTCCATGAATATTGTCTAAAATCGTGTTTTTAGGCAAAATCCACAATGCAACCTGTTCGGCATATGCCAGGAGACACTGTTTGAGGGTAACAGACGGGAAACATTTCTTTTCAGCATTTCGCATGAAAACAGGGTCCAAAATCACTGTTACACGTTTAGCACTGGAGGGCCGGGCGAGTTCTACAATATGCAAGGGTTTTCAAGCTTGCAAACAGGTTTTAAGCTGATTTCCATGAACATTGTCTAAAATGGTGTTTTAGGCCAAATCCACAATGCAACCAGTTCGGCATATGCCAGGAGACACTGTTTGAGGGTAACAGACGGGAAACATTTCTTTTCAGCATTTCGAATGAAAACAGGGTCCAAAATCACTGTTACACGTTTAGCACTGGAGGGCCGGGCGAGTTCTACAATATGCAAGGGTTTACAAGCTTGCAAATAAGTTTTAAGCTGAGTTCCATGAACATTGTCTAAAATCGTGTTTTTAGGCAAAATCCACAATGCAACCAGTTCGTCATATGCCAGGAGACACTGTTTGAGGGTAACAGACGGGAAACATTTATTTTCACCATTTCGCATGAAAACAGGGTCCAAAATCACTGTTACACGTTTAGCACTGGAGGGCCGTGCGAGTTCTACAATATGCAAGGGTTTTCAAGCTTGCAAACAGGTTTTAAGCTGATTTCCATGAACATTGTCTAAAATTGTGTTTTAGGCAAAATCCACAATGCAACCAGTTCGGCATATGCCAGGAGACACTGTTTGAGGGTAACAGACGGGAAACATTTCATTTCAGCATTTCGCATGAAAACAGGGTCCAAAATCACTGTTACACGTTTAGCACTGGAGGGCCGGGCGAGTTCTACAATATGCAAGGGTTTTCAAGCTTGCAAACAGGTTTTAAGCTGAGTTCCATGAACATTGTCTAAAATCGTGTTTTTAGGCTAAATCCACAATGCAACCAGTTCGGCATATGCCAGGAGACACTGTTTGAGGGTAACAGACGGGAACCATTTCTTTTCAGCATTTCTCATGAAAGCAGGGTCCAAAATCACTGTTACACGTTTAGCACTGGAGGGCCGGGCGAGTTCTACAATATGCAAGGGTTTTCAAGCTTGCAAACAGGTTTTAAGCTGAGTTCCATGAATATTGTCTAAAATCGTGTTTTTAGGCAAAATCCACAATGCAACCTGTTCGGCATATGCCAGGAGACACTGTTTGAGGGTAACAGACGGGAAACATTTCTTTTCAGCATTTCGCATGAAAACAGGGTCCAAAATCACTGTTACACGTTTAGCACTGGAGGGCCGGGCGAGTTCTACAATATGCAAGGGTTTTCAAGCTTGCAAACAGGTTTTAAGCTGATTTCCATGAACATTGTCTAAAATGGTGTTTTAGGCCAAATCCACAATGCAACCAGTTCGTCATATGCCAGGAGACACTGTTTGAGGGTAACAGACGGGAAACATTTCTTTTCAGCATTTCGAATGAAAACAGGGTCCAAAATCACTGTTACACGTTTAGCACTGGAGGGCCGGGCGAGTTCTACAATATGCAAGGGTTTACAAGCTTGCAAATAAGTTTTAAGCTGAGTTCCATGAACATTGTCTAAAATCGTGTTTTTAGGCAAAATCCACAATGCAACCAGTTCGTCATATGCCAGGAGACACTGTTTGAGGGTAACAGACGGGAAACATTTATTTTCACCATTTCGCATGAAAACAGGGTCCAAAATCACTGTTACACGTTTAGCACTGGAGGGCCGTGCGAGTTCTACAATATGCAAGGGTTTTCAAGCTTGCAAACAGGTTTTAAGCTGAGTTCCATGAATATTGTCTAAAATCGTGTTTTTAGGCAAAATCCACAATGCAACCAGTTCGGCATATGCCAGGAGACACTGTTTGAGGGTAACAGACGGGAAACATTTCTTTTCAGCATTTCGCATGAAAACAGGGTCCAAAATTACTGTTACACGTTTAGCACTGGAGGGCCGGGCGAGTTCTACAATATGCAAGGGTTTTCAAGCTTGCAAACAGGTTTTAAGCTGATTTCCATGAACATTGTCTAAAATTGTGTTTAAGGCCAAATCCACAATGCAACAAGTTCGGCATATGCCAGGAGACACTGTTTGAGGGTAACAGACGGGAAACATTTATTTTCAGCATTTCGCATGAAAACAGGGTCCAAAATCACTGTTACACGTTTAGCACTGTAGGGCCGGGCGAGTTCTACAATATGCAAGGGTTTTCAAGCTTGCAAACAGGTTTTAAGCTGATTTCCATGAACATTGTCTAAAATGGTGTTTTAGGCCAAATCCACAATGCAACCAGTTCGTCATATGCCAGGAGACACTGTTTGAGGGTAACAGACGGGAAACATTTCTTTTCAGCATTTCGAATGAAAACAGGGTCCAAAATCACTGTTACACGTTTAGCACTGGAGGGCCGGGCGAGTTCTACAATATGCAAGGGTTTACAAGCTTGCAAATACGTTTTAAGCTGAGTTCCATGAACATTGTCTAAAATCGTGTTTTTAGGCAAAATCCACAATGCAACCAGTTCGTCATATGCCAGGAGACACTGTTTGAGGGTAACAGACGGGAAACATTTATTTTCACCATTTCGCATGAAAACAGGGTCCAAAATCACTGTTACACGTTTAGCACTGGAGGGCCGTGCGAGTTCTACAATATGCAAGGGTTTTCAAGCTTGCAAACAGGTTTTAAGCTGAGTTCCATGAATATTGTCTAAAATCGTGTTTTTAGGCAAAATCCACAATGCAACCAGTTCGGCATATGCCAGGAGACACTGTTTGAGGGTAACAGACGGGAAACATTTCTTTTCAGCATTTCGCATGAAAACAGGGTCCAAAATTACTGTTACACGTTTAGCACTGGAGGGCCGGGCGAGTTCTACAATATGCAAGGGTTTTCAAGCTTGCAAACAGGTTTTAAGCTGATTTCCATGAACATTGTCTAAAATTGTGTTTTAGGCAAAATCCACAATGCAACCAGTTCGGCATATGCCAGGAGACACTGTTTGAGGGTAACAGACGGGAAACATTTATTTTCACCATTTCGCATGAAAAAAGGGTCCAAAATCACTGTTACACGTTTAGCACTGGAGGGCCGTGCGAGTTCTACAATATGCAAGGGTTTTCAAGCTTGCAAACAGGTTTTAAGCTGAGTCCCATGAATATTGTCTAAAATCGTGTTTTTAGGCAAAATCCACAATGCAACCATTTCGTCATATGCCAGGAGACACTGTTTGAGGGTAACAGACGGGAAACATTTATTTTCACCATTTCGCATGAAAACAGGGTCCAAAATCACTGTTACACGTTTAGCACTGGAGGGCCGGGCGAGCTCTACAATATGTAAGGGTTTTCAAGCTTGCAAACAGGTTTTAAGCTGAGTTCCATGAATATTGTCTAAAATCGTGTTTTTAGGCAAAATCCACAATGCAACCAGTTCGGCATATGCCAGGAGACACTGTTTGAGGGTAACAGACGGGAAACATTTCTTTTCAGCATTTCGCATGAAAACAGGGTCCAAAATCACTGTTACACGTTTAGCACTGGAGGGCCGGGCGAGTTCTACAATATGCAAGGGTTTTCAAGCTTGCAAACAGGTTTTAAGCTGATTTCCATGAACATTGTCTAAAATGGTGTTTTAGGCCAAATCCACAATGCAACCAGTTCGTCATATGCCAGGAGACACTGTTTGAGGGTAACAGATGGGAAACATTTCTTTTCAGCATTTCGAATGAAAACAGGGTCCAAAATCACTGTTACACGTTTAGCACTGGAGGGCCGGGCGAGTTCTACAATATGCAAGGGTTTACAAGCTTGCAAATAAGTTTTAAGCTGAGTTCCATGAACATTGTCTAAAATCGTGTTTTTAGGCAAAATCCACAATGCAACCAGTTCGTCATATGCCAGGAGACACTGTTTGAGGGTAACAGACGGGAAACATTTATTTTCACCATTTCGCATGAAAACAGGGTCCAAAATCACTGTTACACGTTTAGCACTGGAGGGCCGTGCGAGTTCTACAATATGCAAGGGTTTTCAAGCTTGCAAACAGGTTTTAAGCTGAGTTCCATGAATATTGTCTAAAATCGTGTTTTTAGGCAAAATCCACAATGCAACCAGTTCGGCATATGCCAGGAGACACTGTTTGAGGGTAACAGACGGGAAACATTTCTTTTCAGCATTTCGCATGAAAACAGGGTCCAAAATTACTGTTACACGTTTAGCACTGGAGGGCCGGGCGAGTTCTACAATATGCAAGGGTTTTCAAGCTTGCAAACAGGTTTTAAGCTGATTTCCATGAACATTGTCTAAAATTGTGTTTAAGGCCAAATCCACAATGCAACAAGTTCGGCATATGCCAGGAGACACTGTTTGAGGGTAACAGACGGGAAACATTTCTTTTCAGCATTTCGCATGAAAACAGGGTCCAAAATCACTGTTACACGTTTAGCACTGTAGGGCCGGGCGAGTTCTACAATATGCAAGGGTTTTCAAGCTTGCAAACAGGTTTAAAGCTGATTTCCATGAACATTGTCTAAAATTGTGTTTTAGGCAAAATCCACAATGCAACCAGTTCGGCATATGCCAGGAGACACTGTTTGAGGGTAACAGACGGGAAACATTTATTTTCACCATTTCGCATGAAAAAAGGGTCCAAAATCACTGTTACACGTTTAGCACTGGAGGGCCGTGCGAGTTCTACAATATGCAAGGGTTTTCAAGCTTGCAAACAGGTTTTAAGCTGAGTCCCATGAATATTGTCTAAAATCGTGTTTTTAGGCAAAATCCACAATGCAACCATTTCGTCATATGCCAGGAGACACTGTTTGAGGGTAACAGACGGGAAACATTTATTTTCACCATTTCGCATGAAAAAAGGGTCCAAAATCACTGTTACACGTTTAGCACTGGAGGGCCGGGCGAGTTCTACAATATGCAAGGGTTTTCAACCTTGCAAACAGGTTTTAAGCTGAGTCCCATGAATATTGTCTAAAATCGTGTTTTTAGGCAAAATCCACAATGCAACCATTTCGTCATATGCCAAGGGACACTGTTTGAGGGTAACAGACGGGAAACATTTCTTTTCACCATTTCGCATGAAAACAGGGTCCAAAATCACTGTTACACGTTTAGCACTGGAGGGCCGGGCGAGCTCTACAATATGTAAGGGTTTTCAAGCTTGCAAACAGGTTTTAAGCTGAGTTCCATGAATATTGTCTAAAATCGTGTTTTTAGGCAAAATCCACAATGCAACCAGTTCGGCATATGCCAGGAGACACTGTTTGAGGGTAACAGACGGGAAACATTTCTTTTCAGCATTTCGCATGAAAACAGGGTCCAAAATCACTGTTACACGTTTAGCACTGGAGGGCCGGGCGAGTTCTACAATATGCAAGGGTTTTCAAGCTTGCAAACAGGTTTTAAGCTGAGTTCCATGAATATTGTCTAAAATCGTGTTTTTAGGCAAAATCCACAATGCAACCTGTTCGGCATATGCCAGGAGACACTGTTTGAGGGTAACAGACGGGAAACATTTCTTTTCAGCATTTCGCATGAAAACAGGGTCCAAAATCACTGTTACACGTTTAGCACTGGAGGGCCGGGCGAGTTCTACAATATGCAAGGGTTTTCAAGCTTGCAAACAGGTTTTAAGCTGATTTCCATGAACATTGTCTAAAATGGTGTTTTAGGCCAAATCCACAATGCAACCAGTTCGGCATATGCCAGGAGACACTGTTTGAGGGTAACAGACGGGAAACATTTCTTTTCAGCATTTCGAATGAAAACAGGGTCCAAAATCACTGTTACACGTTTAGCACTGGAGGGCCGGGCGAGTTCTACAATATGCAAGGGTTTACAAGCTTGCAAATAAGTTTTAAGCTGAGTTCCATGAACATTGTCTAAAATCGTGTTTTTAGGCAAAATCCACAATGCAACCAGTTCGTCATATGCCAGGAGACACTGTTTGAGGGTAACAGACGGGAAACATTTATTTTCACCATTTCGCATGAAAACAGGGTCCAAAATCACTGTTACACGTTTAGCACTGGAGGGCCGTGCGAGTTCTACAATATGCAAGGGTTTTCAAGCTTGCAAACAGGTTTTAAGCTGAGTTCCATGAACATTGTCTAAAATTGTGTTTTAGGCAAAATCCACAATGCAACCAGTTCGGCATATGCCAGGAGACACTGTTTGAGGGTAACAGACGGGAAACATTTCATTTCAGCATTTCGCATGAAAACAGGGTCCAAAATCACTGTTACACGTTTAGCACTGGAGGGCCGGGCGAGTTCTACAATATGCAAGGGTTTTCAAGCTTGCAAACAGGTTTTAAGCTGAGTTCCATGAACATTGTCTAAAATCGTGTTTTTAGGCTAAATCCACAATGCAACCAGTTCGGCATATGCCAGGAGACACTGTTTGAGGGTAACAGACGGGAACCATTTCTTTTCAGCATTTCTCATGAAAGCAGGGTCCAAAATCACTGTTACACGTTTAGCACTGGAGGGCCGGGCGAGTTCTACAATATGCAAGGGTTTTCAAGCTTGCAAACAGGTTTTAAGCTGAGTTCCATGAATATTGTCTAAAATCGTGTTTTTAGGCAAAATCCACAATGCAACCAGTTCGGCATATGCCAGGAGACACTGTTTGAGGGTAACAGACGGGAAACATTTCTTTTCAGCATTTCGCATGAAAACAGGGTCCAAAATCACTGTTACACGTTTAGCACTGGAGGGCCGGGCGAGTTCTACAATATGCAAGGGTTTTCAAGCTTGCAAACAGGTTTTAAGCTGAGTTCCATGAATATTGTCTAAAATCGTGTTTTTAGGCAAAATCCACAATGCAACCTGTTCGGCATATGCCAGGAGACACTGTTTGAGGGTAACAGACGGGAAACATTTATTTTCAGCATTTCGCATGAAAACAGGGTCCAAAATCACTGTTACACGTTTAGCACTGGAGGGCCGGGCGAGTTCTACAATATGCAAGGGTTTTCAAGCTTGCAAACAGGTTTTAAGCTGATTTCCATGAACATTGTCTAAAATTGTGTTTAAGGCCAAATCCACAATGCAACAAGTTCGGCATATGCCAGGAGACACTGTTTGAGGGTAACAGACGGGAAACATTTCTTTTCAGCATTTCGCATGAAAACAGGGTCCAAAATCACTGTTACACGTTTAGCACTGTAGGGCCGGGCGAGTTCTACAATATGCAAGGGTTTTCAAGCTTGCAAACAGGTTTTAAGCTGATTTCCATGAACATTGTCTAAAATTGTGTTTTAGGCAAAATCCACAATGCAACCAGTTCGGCATATGCCAGGAGACACTGTTTGAGGGTAACAGACGGGAAACATTTATTTTCACCATTTCGCATGAAAAAAGGGTCCAAAATCACTGTTACACGTTTAGCACTGGAGGGCCGTGCGAGTTCTACAATATGCAAGGGTTTTCAAGCTTGCAAACAGGTTTTAAGCTGAGTCCCATGAATATTGTCTAAAATCGTGTTTTTAGGCAAAATCCACAATGCAACCATTTCGTCATATGCCAGGAGACACTGTTTGAGGGTAACAGACGGGAAACATTTATTTTCACCATTTCGCATGAAAAAAGGGTCCAAAATCACTGTTACACGTTTAGCACTGGAGGGCCGGGCGAGTTCTACAATATGCAAGGGTTTTCAACCTTGCAAACAGGTTTTAAGCTGAGTCCCATGAATATTGTCTAAAATCGTGTTTTTAGGCAAAATCCACAATGCAACCATTTCGTCATATGCCAGGAGACACTGTTTGAGGGTAACAGACGGGAAACATTTATTTTCACCATTTCGCATGAAAACAGGGTCCAAAATCACTGTTACACGTTTAGCACTGGAGGGCCGGGCGAGCTCTACAATATGTAAGGGTTTTCAAGCTTGCAAACAGGTTTTAAGCTGAGTTCCATGAATATTGTCTAAAATCGTGTTTTTAGGCAAAATCCACAATGCAACCAGTTCGGCATATGCCAGGAGACACTGTTTGAGGGTAACAGACGGGAAACATTTCTTTTCAGCATTTCGCATGAAAACAGGGTCCAAAATCACTGTTACACGTTTAGCACTGGAGGGCCGGGCGAGTTCTACAATATGCAAGGGTTTTCAAGCTTGCAAACAGGTTTTAAGCTGAGTTCCATGAATATTGTCTAAAATCGTGTTTTTAGGCAAAATCCACAATGCAACCTGTTCGGCATATGCCAGGAGACACTGTTTGAGGGTAACAGACGGGAAACATTTCTTTTCAGCATTTCGCATGAAAACAGGGTCCAAAATCACTGTTACACGTTTAGCACTGGAGGGCCGGGCGAGTTCTACAATATGCAAGGGTTTTCAAGCTTGCAAACAGGTTTTAAGCTGATTTCCATGAACATTGTCTAAAATGGTGTTTTAGGCCAAATCCACAATGCAACCAGTTCGGCATATGCCAGGAGACACTGTTTGAGGGTAACAGACGGGAAACATTTCTTTTCAGCATTTCGAATGAAAACAGGGTCCAAAATCACTGTTACACGTTTAGCACTGGAGGGCCGGGCGAGTTCTACAATATGCAAGGGTTTACAAGCTTGCAAATAAGTTTTAAGCTGAGTTCCATGAACATTGTCTAAAATCGTGTTTTTAGGCAAAATCCACAATGCAACCAGTTCGTCATATGCCAGGAGACACTGTTTGAGGGTAACAGACGGGAAACATTTATTTTCACCATTTCGCATGAAAACAGGGTCCAAAATCACTGTTACACGTTTAGCACTGGAGGGCCGTGCGAGTTCTACAATATGCAAGGGTTTTCAAGCTTGCAAACAGGTTTTAAGCTGATTTCCATGAACATTGTCTAAAATTGTGTTTTAGGCAAAATCCACAATGCAACCAGTTCGGCATATGCCAGGAGACACTGTTTGAGGGTAACAGACGGGAAACATTTCATTTCAGCATTTCGCATGAAAACAGGGTCCAAAATCACTGTTACACGTTTAGCACTGGAGGGCCGGGCGAGTTCTACAATATGCAAGGGTTTTCAAGCTTGCAAACAGGTTTTAAGCTGAGTTCCATGAATATTGTCTAAAATCGTGTTTTTAGGCAAAATCCACAATGCAACCTGTTCGGCATATGCCAGGAGACACTGTTTGAGGGTAACAGACGGGAAACATTTCTTTTCAGCATTTCGCATGAAAACAGGGTCCAAAATCACTGTTACACGTTTAGCACTGGAGGGCCGGGCGAGTTCTACAATATGCAAGGGTTTTCAAGCTTGCAAACAGGTTTTAAGCTGATTTCCATGAACATTGTCTAAAATGGTGTTTTAGGCCAAATCCACAATGCAACCAGTTCGGCATATGCCAGGAGACACTGTTTGAGGGTAACAGACGGGAAACATTTCTTTTCAGCATTTCGAATGAAAACAGGGTCCAAAATCACTGTTACACGTTTAGCACTGGAGGGCCGGGCGAGTTCTACAATATGCAAGGGTTTACAAGCTTGCAAATAAGTTTTAAGCTGAGTTCCATGAACATTGTCTAAAATCGTGTTTTTAGGCAAAATCCACAATGCAACCAGTTCGTCATATGCCAGGAGACACTGTTTGAGGGTAACAGACGGGAAACATTTATTTTCACCATTTCGCATGAAAACAGGGTCCAAAATCACTGTTACACGTTTAGCACTGGAGGGCCGTGCGAGTTGTACAATATGCAAGGGTTTTCAAGCTTGCAAACAGGTTTTAAGCTGATTTCCATGAACATTGTCTAAAATTGTGTTTTAGGCAAAATCCACAATGCAACCAGTTCGGCATATGCCAGGAGACACTGTTTGAGGGTAACAGACGGGAAACATTTCATTTCAGCATTTCGCATGAAAACAGGGTCCAAAATCACTGTTACACGTTTAGCACTGGAGGGCCGGGCGAGTTCTACAATATGCAAGGGTTTTCAAGCTTGCAAACAGGTTTTAAGCTGAGTTCCATGAACATTGTCTAAAATCGTGTTTTTAGGCTAAATCCACAATGCAACCAGTTCGGCATATGCCAGGAGACACTGTTTGAGGGTAACAGACGGGAACCATTTATTTTCAGCATTTCTCATGAAAGCAGGGTCCAAAATCACTGTTACACGTTTAGCACTGGAGGGCCGGGCGAGTTCTACAATATGCAAGGGTTTTCAAGCTTGCAAACAGGTTTTAAGCTGAGTTCCATGAATATTGTCTAAAATCGTGTTTTTAGGCAAAATCCACAATGCAACCAGTTCGGCATATGCCAGGAGACACTGTTTGAGGGTAACAGACGGGAAACATTTCTTTTCAGCATTTCGCATGAAAACAGGGTCCAAAATCACTGTTACACGTTTAGCACTGGAGGGCCGGGCGAGTTCTACAATATGCAAGGGTTTTCAAGCTTGCAAACAGGTTTTAAGCTGAGTTCCATGAATATTGTCTAAAATCGTGTTTTTAGGCAAAATCCACAATGCAACCTGTTCGGCATATGCCAGGAGACACTGTTTGAGGGTAACAGACGGGAAACATTTATTTTCAGCATTTCGCATGAAAACAGGGTCCAAAATCACTGTTACACGTTTAGCACTGGAGGGCCGGGCGAGTTCTACAATATGCAAGGGTTTTCAAGCTTGCAAACAGGTTTTAAGCTGATTTCCATGAACATTGTCTAAAATGGTGTTTTAGGCCAAATCCACAATGCAACCAGTTCGGCATATGCCAGGAGACACTGTTTGAGGGTAACAGACGGGAAACATTTCTTTTCAGCATTTCGCATGAAAACAGGGTCCAAAATTACTGTTACACGTTTAGCACTGGAGGGCCGGGCGAGTTCTACAATATGCAAGGGTTTTCAAGCTTGCAAACAGGTTTTAAGCTGATTTCCATGAACATTGTCTAAAATTGTGTTTAAGGCCAAATCCACAATGCAACCAGTTCGGCATATGCCAGGGGACACTGTTTGAGGGTAACAGACGGGAAACATTTATTTTCAGCATTTCGCATGAAAACAGGGTCCAAAATCACTGTTACACGTTTAGCACTGGAGGGCCGGGCGAGTTCTACAATATGCAAGGGTTTTCAAGCTTGCAAACAGGTTTTAAGCTGAGTTCCATGAACATTGTCTAAAATCGTGTTTTTAGGCAAAATCCACAATGCAACCAGTTCGGCATATGCCAGGAGACACTGTTTGAGGGTAACAGACGGGAAACATTTATTTTCACCATTTCGCATGAAAAAAGGGTCCAAAATCACTGTTACACGTTTAGCACTGGAGGGCCGTGCGAGTTCTACAATATGCAAGGGTTTTCAAGCTTGCAAACAGGTTTTAAGCTGAGTCCCATGAATATTCTCTAAAATCGTGTTTTTAGGCAAAATCCACAATGCAACCATTTCGTCATATGCCAGGAGACACTGTTTGAGGGTAACAGACGGGAAACATTTATTTTCACCATTTCGCATGAAAAAAGGGTCCAAAATCACTGTTACACGTTTAGCACTGGAGGGCCGGGCGAGTTCTACAATATGCAAGGGTTTTCAACCTTGCAAACAGGTTTTAAGCTGAGTCCCATGAATATTGTCTAAAATCCTGTTTTTAGGCAAAATCCACAATGCAACCATTTCGTCATATGCCAGGAGACACTGTTTGAGGGTAACAGACGGGAAACATTTATTTTCACAATTTCGCATGAAAACAGGGTCCAAAATCACTGTTACACGTTTAGCACTGGAGGGCCGGGCGAGCTCTACAATATGTAAGGGTTTTCAAGCTTGCAAACAGGTTTTAAGCTGAGTTCCATGAACATTGTCTAAAATCGTGTTTTAGGCTAAATCCCCAATGCAACCAGTTCGGCATATGCCAGGAGACACTGTTTGAGGGTAACAGACGGGAAACATTTCTTTTCACCATTTCGCATGAAAACAGGGTCCAAAATCACTGTTACACGTTTAGCACTGGAGGGCCGGGCGAGTTCTACAATATGTAAGGGTTTTCAAGCTTGCAAACAGTATTTAAGCTGATTACCATGAATATTGTCTAAAATTGTGTTTTAGGCAAAATCCACAATGCAACCAGTTTGGCATATGCCAGGAGACACTGTTTGAGGGTAACAGACGGGAAACATTTCTTTTCACGATTTCGCATGAAAACAGGGTCCAAAATCACTGTTACACGTTTAGCACTGTAGGGCCGGGCGAGTTCTACAATATGTAAGGGTTTTCAAGCTTGCAAACAGTATTTAAGCTGATTTCCATGAACATTGTCAAAAATTGTGTTTTAGGCAAAATCCACAATTCAACCAGTTCGGCATATGCCAGGAGACACTGTTTGAGGGTAACAGACGGGAAACATTTATTTTCACGATTTCGCATGAAAACAGGGTCCAGAATCACTGTTACACGTTTAGCACTGTAGGGCCGGTCGAGTTCTACAATATGTAAGGGTTTTCAAGATTGCAAACAAGTTTTAAGCTGAGTTACATGAATATTGTCTAAAATTGTGTTTTAGGCAAAATCCACAATGCAACCAGTTCGGCATATGTCAGGAGACACTGTTTGAGGGTAACAGACGGGAAACATTTCTTTTCAGCATTTCGCATGAAAACAGGGTCCAAAATCACTGTTACACGTTTAGCACTGTAGGGCCGGGCGAGTTCTACAATATGTAAGGGTTTTCAAGATTGCAAACAAGTTTTAAGCTGAGTTACATGAATATTGTCTAAAATTGTGTTTTAGGCAAAATCCACAATGCAACCAGTTCGGCATATGCCAAGAGACACTGTTTGAGGGTAACAGACGGGAAACATTTCTTTTCACGATTTCGCATGAAAACAGGGTCCAAAATCACTGTTACACGTTTAGCACTGTAGGGCCGGGCGAGTTCTACAATATGTAAGGGTTTTCAAGATTGCAAACAAGTTTTAAGCTGAGACCATGAACATTGTCTAAAATTGTGTTTTAGGCAAAATCCACAATGCAACCAGTTCGGCATATGCCAGGAGACACTGTTTGAGGGTAACAGACGGGAAACATTTCTTTTCAGCATTTCGCATGAAAACAGGGTCCAAAATCACTGTTACACGTTTAGCACTGGAGGGCCGGGCGAGTTCTACAATATGCAAGGGTTTTCAAGCTTGCAAACAGGTTTTAAGCTGATTTCCATGAACAAAGTCTAAAATTGTGTTTTAGGCAAAATCCACAATGCAACCAGTTCGGCATATGCCAGCAGACACTGTTTGAGGGTAACAGACGGGAAACATTTCATTTCAGCATTTCGCATGAAAACAGGGTCCAAAATCACTGTTACACGTTTAGCACTGGAGGGCCGGGCGAGTTCTACAACATGCAAGGGTTTACAAGCTTGCAAATAGGTTTTAAGCTGAGTTCCATGAACATTGTCCAAAATCGTGTTTTTAGGCAAAATCCACAATGCAACCAGTTCGGCATATGCCAGGAGACACTGTTTGAGGGTAACAGACGGGAAACATTTCTTTTCAGCATTTCGCATGAAAACAGGGTCCAAAATCACTGTTACACGTTTAGCACTGGAGGGCCGGGCGAGTTCTACAATATGCAAGGGTTTTCAAGCTTGCAAACAGGTTTTAAGCTGAGTTCCATGAATATTGTCTAAAATCGTGTTTTTAGGCAAAATCCACAATGCAACCAGTTCGGCATATGCCAGGAGACACTGTTTGAGGGTAACAGACGGGAAACATTTCTTTTCAGCATTTCGCATGAAAAAAGGGTCCAAAATCACTGTTACACGTTTAGCACTGGAGGGCCGGGTGAGTTCTACAATATGCAAGGGTTTTCAAGCTTGCAAACAGGTTTTAAGCTGAGTTCCATGAATATTGTCTAAAATCGTGTTTTTAGGCAAAATCCACAATGCAACCAGTTCGGCATATGCCAGGAGACACTGTTTGAGGGTAACAGACGGGAAACATTTCATTTCAGCATTTCGCATGAAAACAGGGTCCAAAATCACTGTTACACGTTTAGCACTGTAGGGCCGGGCGAGTTCTACAACATGCAAGGGTTTACAAGCTTGCAAATAGGTTTTAAGCTGAGTTCCATGAACATTGTCTAAAATCGTGTTTTTAGGCAAAATCCACAATGCAACCAGTTCGGCATATGCCAGGAGACACTGTTTGAGGGTAACAGACGGGAAACATTTCTTTTCAGCATTTCGCATGAAAACAGGGTCCAAAATCACTGTTACACGTTTAGCACTGGAGGGCCGGGCGAGTTCTACAACATGCAAGGGTTTACAAGCTTGCAAATAGGTTTTAAGCTGAGTTCCATGAACATTGTCTAAAATCGTGTTTTTAGGCAAAATCCACAATGCAACCAGTTCGGCATATGCCAGGAGACACTGTTTGAGGGTAACAGACGGGAAACATTTCTTTTCAGCATTTCGCATGAAAACAGGGTCCAAAATCACTGTTACACGTTTAGCACTGGAGGGCCGGGCGAGTTCTACAATATGCAAGGGTTTTCAAGCTTGCAAACAGGTTTTAAGCTGAGTTCCATGAATATTGTCTAAAATCGTGTTTTTAGGCAAAATCCACAATGCAACCAGTTCGATATATGCCAGGAGACACTGTTTGAGGGTAACAGACGGGAAACATTTCTTTTCAGCATTTCGCATGAAAACAGGGTCCAAAATCACTGTTACACGTTTAGCACTGGAGGGCCGGGCGAGTTCTACAATATGCAAGGGTTTTCAAGCTTGCAAACAGGTTTTAAGCTGAGTTCCATGAATATTGTCTAAAATCGTGTTTTTAGGCAAAATCCACAATGCAACCAGTTCGGCATATGCCAGGAGACACTGTTTGAGGGTAACAGACGGGAAACATTTCTTTTCAGCATTTCGCATGAAAACAGGGTCCAAAATCACTGTTACACGTTTAGCACTGGAGGGCCGGGCGAGTTCTACAATATGCAAGGGTTTTCAAGCTTTCAAACAGGTTTTAAGCTGATTTCCATGAACATTGTTTAAAATGGTGTTTTAGGCCAAATCCACAATGCAACCAGTTCGGCATATGCCAGGAGACACTGTTTGAGGGTAACAGACGGGAAACATTTCTTTTCAGCATTTCAAATGAAAACAGGGTCCAAAATCACTGTTACACGTTTAGCACTGGAGGGCCGGGCGAGTTCTACAATATGCAATGGTTTTCAAGCTTGCAAACAGGTTTTAAGCTGAGTTCCATGAATATTGTCTAAAATCGTGTTTTTAGGCAAAATCCACAATGCAACCTGTTCGGCATATGCCAGGAGACACTGTTTGAGGGTAACAGACGGGAAACATTTCTTTTCAGCATTTCGCATGAAAACAGGGTCCAAAATCACTGTTACACTGGAGGGCCGGGCGAGTTCTACAATATGCAAGGGTTTTCAAGCTTGCAAACAGGTTTTAAGCTGATTTCCATGAACATTGTCTAAAATTGTGTTTTAGGCAAAATCAACAATGCAACCAGTTCGGCATATGCCAGGAGACACTGTTTGAGGGTAACAGACGGGAAACATTTATTTTCAGCATTTCGCATGAAAACAGGAACCAAAATCACTGTTACACGTTTAGCACTGGAGGGCCGGGCGAGTTCTACAATATGCAAGGGTTTTCAAGCTTGCAAACAGGTTTTAAGCTGAGTTCCATGAATATTGTCTAAAATCGTGTTTTTAGGCAAAATCCACAATGCAACCAGTTCGGCATATGCCAGGAGACACTGTTTGAGGGTAACAGACGGGAAACATTTATTTTCAGCATTTCGCATGAAAACAGGGTCCAAAATCACTGTTACACGTTTAGCACTGGAGGGCCGGGCGAGTTCTACAATATGCAAGGGTTTTCAAGCTTGCAAACAGGTTTTAAGCTGATTTCCATGAACATTGTCTAAAATTGTGTTTTAGGCAAAATCCACAATGCAACCAGTTCGGCATATGCCAGGAGACACTGTTTGAGGGTAACAGACGGGAAACATTTCATTTCAGCATTTCGCATGAAAACAGGGTCCAAAATCACTGTTACACGTTTAGCACTGGAGGGCAGGGCGAGTTCTACAATATGCAAGGGTTTTCAAGCTTGCAAACAGGTTTTAAGCTGAGTTCCATGAACATTGTCTAAAATCGTGTTTTTAGGCTAAATCCACAATGCAACCAGTTCGGCATATGCCAGGAGACACTGTTTGAGGGTAACAGACGGGAACCATTTCTTTTCAGCATTTCTCATGAAAGCAGGGTCCAAAATCACTGTTACACGTTTAGCACTGGAGGGCCGGGCGAGTTCTACAATATGCAAGGGTTTTCAAGCTTGCAAACAGGTTTTAAGCTGAGTTCCATGAATATTGTCTAAAATCGTGTTTTTAGGCAAAATCCACAATGCAACCAGTTCGGCATATGCCAGGAGACACTGTTTGAGGGTAACAGACGGGAAACATTTCTTTTCAGCATTTCGCATGAAAACAGGGTCCAAAATCACTGTTACACGTTTAGCACTGGAGGGCCGGGCGAGTTCTACAATATGCAAGGGTTTTCAAGCTTGCAAACAGGTTTTAAGCTGAGTTCCATGAATATTGTCTAAAATCGTGTTTTTAGGCAAAATCCACAATGCAACCTGTTCGGCATATGCCAGGAGACACTGTTTGAGGGTAACAGACGGGAAACATTTCTTTTCAGCATTTCGCATGAAAACAGGGTCCAAAATCACTGTTACACGTTTAGCACTGGAGGGCCGGGCGAGTTCTACAATATGCAAGGGTTTTCAAGCTTGCAAACAGGTTTTAAGCTGATTTCCATGAACATTGTCTAAAATGGTGTTTTAGGCCAAATCCACAATGCAACCAGTTCGGCATATGCCAGGAGACACTGTTTGAGGGTAACAGACGGGAAACATTTCTTTTCAGCATTTCGAATGAAAACAGGGTCCAAAATCACTGTTACACGTTTAGCACTGGAGGGCCGGGCGAGTTCTACAATATGCAAGGGTTTACAAGCTTGCAAATAAGTTTTAAGCTGAGTTCCATGAACATTGTCTAAAATCGTGTTTTTAGGCAAAATCCACAATGCAACCAGTTCGTCATATGCCAGGAGACACTGTTTGAGGGTAACAGACGGGAAACATTTATTTTCACCATTTCGCATGAAAACAGGGTCCAAAATCACTGTTACACGTTTAGCACTGGAGGGCCGTGCGAGTTCTACAATATGCAAGGGTTTTCAAGCTTGCAAACAGGTTTTAAGCTGATTTCCATGAACATTGTCTAAAATTGTGTTTTAGGCAAAATCCACAATGCAACCAGTTCGGCATATGCCAGGAGACACTGTTTGAGGGTAACAGACGGGAAACATTTCATTTCAGCATTTCGCATGAAAACAGGGTCCAAAATCACTGTTACACGTTTAGCACTGGAGGGCCGGGCGAGTTCTACAATATGCAAGGGTTTTCAAGCTTGCAAACAGGTTTTAAGCTGAGTTCCATGAACATTGTCTAAAATCGTGTTTTTAGGCTAAATCCACAATGCAACCAGTTCGGCATATGCCAGGAGACACTGTTTGAGGGTAACAGACGGGAACCATTTCTTTTCAGCATTTCTCATGAAAGCAGGGTCCAAAATCACTGTTACACGTTTAGCACTGGAGGGCCGGGCGAGTTCTACAATATGCAAGGGTTTTCAAGCTTGCAAACAGGTTTTAAGCTGAGTTCCATGAATATTGTCTAAAATCGTGTTTTTAGGCAAAATCCACAATGCAACCTGTTCGGCATATGCCAGGAGACACTGTTTGAGGGTAACAGACGGGAAACATTTCTTTTCAGCATTTCGCATGAAAACAGGGTCCAAAATCACTGTTACACGTTTAGCACTGGAGGGCCGGGCGAGTTCTACAATATGCAAGGGTTTTCAAGCTTGCAAACAGGTTTTAAGCTGATTTCCATGAACATTGTCTAAAATGGTGTTTTAGGCCAAATCCACAATGCAACCAGTTCGTCATATGCCAGGAGACACTGTTTGAGGGTAACAGACGGGAAACATTTCTTTTCAGCATTTCGAATGAAAACAGGGTCCAAAATCACTGTTACACGTTTAGCACTGGAGGGCCGGGCGAGTTCTACAATATGCAAGGGTTTACAAGCTTGCAAATAAGTTTTAAGCTGAGTTCCATGAACATTGTCTAAAATCGTGTTTTTAGGCAAAATCCACAATGCAACCAGTTCGTCATATGCCAGGAGACACTGTTTGAGGGTAACAGACGGGAAACATTTATTTTCACCATTTCGCATGAAAACAGGGTCCAAAATCACTGTTACACGTTTAGCACTGGAGGGCCGTGCGAGTTCTACAATATGCAAGGGTTTTCAAGCTTGCAAACAGGTTTTAAGCTGAGTTCCATGAATATTGTCTAAAATCGTGTTTTTAGGCAAAATCCACAATGCAACCAGTTCGTCATATGCCAGGAGACACTGTTTGAGGGTAACAGACGGGAAACATTTATTTTCAGCATTTCGCATGAAAACAGGGTCCAAAATTACTGTTACACGTTTAGCACTGGAGGGCCGTGCGAGTTCTACAATATGCAAGGGTTTTCAAGCTTGCAAACAGGTTTTAAGCTGAGTTCCATGAATATTGTCTAAAATCGTGTTTTTAGGCAAAATCCACAATGCAACCAGTTCGGCATATGCCAGGAGACACTGTTTGAGGGTAACAGACGGGAAACATTTCTTTTCAGCATTTCGCATGAAAACAGGGTCCAAAATTACTGTTACACGTTTAGCACTGGAGGGCCGGGCGAGTTCTACAATATGCAAGGGTTTTCAAGCTTGCAAACAGGTTTTAAGCTGATTTCCATGAACATTGTCTAAAATTGTGTTTAAGGCCAAATCCACAATGCAACAAGTTCGGCATATGCCAGGAGACACTGTTTGAGGGTAACAGACGGGAAACATTTATTTTCAGCATTTCGCATGAAAACAGGGTCCAAAATCACTGTTACACGTTTAGCACTGTAGGGCCGGGCGAGTTCTACAATATGCAAGGGTTTTCAAGCTTGCAAACAGGTTTTAAGCTGATTTCCATGAACATTGTCTAAAATGGTGTTTTAGGCCAAATCCACAATGCAACCAGTTCGTCATATGCCAGGAGACACTGTTTGAGGGTAACAGACGGGAAACATTTCTTTTCAGCATTTCGAATGAAAACAGGGTCCAAAATCACTGTTACACGTTTAGCACTGGAGGGCCGGGCGAGTTCTACAATATGCAAGGGTTTACAAGCTTGCAAATACGTTTTAAGCTGAGTTCCATGAACATTGTCTAAAATCGTGTTTTTAGGCAAAATCCACAATGCAACCAGTTCGTCATATGCCAGGAGACACTGTTTGAGGGTAACAGACGGGAAACATTTATTTTCACCATTTCGCATGAAAACAGGGTCCAAAATCACTGTTACACGTTTAGCACTGGAGGGCCGTGCGAGTTCTACAATATGCAAGGGTTTTCAAGCTTGCAAACAGGTTTTAAGCTGAGTTCCATGAATATTGTCTAAAATCGTGTTTTTAGGCAAAATCCACAATGCAACCAGTTCGGCATATGCCAGGAGACACTGTTTGAGGGTAACAGACGGGAAACATTTATTTTCAGCATTTCGCATGAAAACAGGGTCCAAAATTACTGTTACACGTTTAGCACTGGAGGGCCGGGCGAGTTCTACAATATGCAAGGGTTTTCAAGCTTGCAAACAGGTTTTAAGCTGATTTCCATGAACATTGTCTAAAATTGTGTTTTAGGCAAAATCCACAATGCAACCAGTTCGGCATATGCCAGGAGACACTGTTTGAGGGTAACAGACGGGAAACATTTATTTTCACCATTTCGCATGAAAAAAGGGTCCAAAATCACTGTTACACGTTTAGCACTGGAGGGCCGTGCGAGTTCTACAATATGCAAGGGTTTTCAAGCTTGCAAACAGGTTTTAAGCTGAGTCCCATGAATATTGTCTAAAATCGTGTTTTTAGGCAAAATCCACAATGCAACCATTTCGTCATATGCCAGGAGACACTGTTTGAGGGTAACAGACGGGAAACATTTATTTTCACCATTTCGCATGAAAACAGGGTCCAAAATCACTGTTACACGTTTAGCACTGGAGGGCCGGGCGAGTTCTACAATATGCAAGGGTTTTCAACCTTGCAAACAGGTTTTAAGCTGAGTCCCATGAATATTGTCTAAAATCGTGTTTTTAGGCAAAATCCACAATGCAACCATTTCGTCATATGCCAGGAGACACTGTTTGAGGGTAACAGACGGGAAACATTTATTTTCACCATTTCGCATGAAAACAGGGTCCAAAATCACTGTTACACGTTTAGCACTGGAGGGCCGGGCGAGCTCTACAATATGTAAGGGTTTTCAAGCTTGCAAACAGGTTTTAAGCTGAGTTCCATGAATATTGTCTAAAATCGTGTTTTTAGGCAAAATCCACAATGCAACCAGTTCGGCATATGCCAGGAGACACTGTTTGAGGGTAACAGACGGGAAACATTTCTTTTCAGCATTTCGCATGAAAACAGGGTCCAAAATCACTGTTACACGTTTAGCACTGGAGGGCCGGGCGAGTTCTACAATATGCAAGGGTTTTCAAGCTTGCAAACAGGTTTTAAGCTGATTTCCATGAACATTGTCTAAAATGGTGTTTTAGGCCAAATCCACAATGCAACCAGTTCGTCATATGCCAGGAGACACTGTTTGAGGGT
Organism: Coregonus lavaretus; assembly: GCF_964263955.1. Taxonomy (NCBI): domain Eukaryota; kingdom Metazoa; phylum Chordata; class Actinopteri; order Salmoniformes; family Salmonidae; genus Coregonus; species Coregonus lavaretus. The sequence continues at coordinate 72,696 of NW_028164326.1, read as the reverse complement.
AACAGACGGGAAACATTTCTTTTCAGCATTTCGAATGAAAACAGGGTCCAAAATCACTGTTACACGTTTAGCACTGGAGGGCCGGGCGAGTTCTACAATATGCAAGGGTTTACAAGCTTGCAAATAAGTTTTAAGCTGAGTTCCATGAACATTGTCTAAAATCGTGTTTTTAGGCAAAATCCACAATGCAACCAGTTCGTCATATGCCAGGAGACACTGTTTGAGGGTAACAGACGGGAAACATTTATTTTCACCATTTCGCATGAAAACAGGGTCCAAAATCACTGTTACACGTTTAGCACTGGAGGGCCGTGCGAGTTCTACAATATGCAAGGGTTTTCAAGCTTGCAAACAGGTTTTAAGCTGAGTTCCATGAATATTGTCTAAAATCGTGTTTTTAGGCAAAATCCACAATGCAACCAGTTCGGCATATGCCAGGAGACACTGTTTGAGGGTAACAGACGGGAAACATTTCTTTTCAGCATTTCGCATGAAAACAGGGTCCAAAATTACTGTTACACGTTTAGCACTGGAGGGCCGGGCGAGTTCTACAATATGCAAGGGTTTTCAAGCTTGCAAACAGGTTTTAAGCTGAGTCCCATGAATATTGTCTAAAATCGTGTTTTTAGGCAAAATCCACAATGCAACCATTTCGTCATATGCCAGGAGACACTGTTTGAGGGTAACAGACGGGAAACATTTATTTTCACCATTTCGCATGAAAACAGGGTCCAAAATCACTGTTACACGTTTAGCACTGGAGGGCCGGGCGAGTTCTACAATATGCAAGGGTTTTCAACCTTGCAAACAGGTTTTAAGCTGAGTCCCATGAATATTGTCTAAAATCGTGTTTTTAGGCAAAATCCACAATGCAACCATTTCGTCATATGCCAGGAGACACTGTTTGAGGGTAACAGACGGGAAACATTTATTTTCACCATTTCGCATGAAAACAGGGTCCAAAATCACTGTTACACGTTTAGCACTGGAGGGCCGGGCGAGCTCTACAATATGTAAGGGTTTTCAAGCTTGCAAACAGGTTTTAAGCTGAGTTCCATGAATATTGTCTAAAATCGTGTTTTTAGGCAAAATCCACAATGCAACCAGTTCGGCATATGCCAGGAGACACTGTTTGAGGGTAACAGACGGGAAACATTTCTTTTCAGCATTTCGCATGAAAACAGGGTCCAAAATCACTGTTACACGTTTAGCACTGGAGGGCCGGGCGAGTTCTACAATATGCAAGGGTTTTCAAGCTTGCAAACAGGTTTTAAGCTGATTTCCATGAACATTGTCTAAAATGGTGTTTTAGGCCAAATCCACAATGCAACCAGTTCGTCATATGCCAGGAGACACTGTTTGAGGGTAACAGACGGGAAACATTTCTTTTCAGCATTTCGAATGAAAACAGGGTCCAAAATCACTGTTACACGTTTAGCACTGGAGGGCCGGGCGAGTTCTACAATATGCAAGGGTTTACAAGCTTGCAAATAAGTTTTAAGCTGAGTTCCATGAACATTGTCTAAAATCGTGTTTTTAGGCAAAATCCACAATGCAACCAGTTCGTCATATGCCAGGAGACACTGTTTGAGGGTAACAGACGGGAAACATTTATTTTCACCATTTCGCATGAAAACAGGGTCCAAAATCACTGTTACACGTTTAGCACTGGAGGGCCGTGCGAGTTCTACAATATGCAAGGGTTTTCAAGCTTGCAAACAGGTTTTAAGCTGAGTTCCATGAATATTGTCTAAAATCGTGTTTTTAGGCAAAATCCACAATGCAACCAGTTCGGCATATGCCAGGAGACACTGTTTGAGGGTAACAGACGGGAAACATTTCTTTTCAGCATTTCGCATGAAAACAGGGTCCAAAATTACTGTTACACGTTTAGCACTGGAGGGCCGGGCGAGTTCTACAATATGCAAGGGTTTTCAAGCTTGCAAACAGGTTTTAAGCTGATTTCCATGAACATTGTCTAAAATTGTGTTTAAGGCCAAATCCACAATGCAACAAGTTCGGCATATGCCAGGAGACACTGTTTGAGGGTAACAGACGGGAAACATTTCTTTTCAGCATTTCGCATGAAAACAGGGTCCAAAATCACTGTTACACGTTTAGCACTGTAGGGCCGGGCGAGTTCTACAATATGCAAGGGTTTTCAAGCTTGCAAACAGGTTTTAAGCTGATTTCCATGAACATTGTCTAAAATTGTGTTTTAGGCAAAATCCACAATGCAACCAGTTCGGCATATGCCAGGAGACACTGTTTGAGGGTAACAGACGGGAAACATTTATTTTCACCATTTCGCATGAAAAAAGGGTCCAAAATCACTGTTACACGTTTAGCACTGGAGGGCCGTGCGAGTTCTACAATATGCAAGGGTTTTCAAGCTTGCAAACAGGTTTTAAGCTGAGTCCCATGAATATTGTCTAAAATCGTGTTTTTAGGCAAAATCCACAATGCAACCATTTCGTCATATGCCAGGAGACACTGTTTGAGGGTAACAGACGGGAAACATTTATTTTCACCATTTCGCATGAAAAAAGGGTCCAAAATCACTGTTACACGTTTAGCACTGGAGGGCCGGGCGAGTTCTACAATATGCAAGGGTTTTCAACCTTGCAAACAGGTTTTAAGCTGAGTCCCATGAATATTGTCTAAAATCGTGTTTTTAGGCAAAATCCACAATGCAACCATTTCGTCATATGCCAGGAGACACTGTTTGAGGGTAACAGACGGGAAACATTTCTTTTCACCATTTCGCATGAAAACAGGGTCCAAAATCACTGTTACACGTTTAGCACTGGAGGGCCGGGCGAGCTCTACAATATGTAAGGGTTTTCAAGCTTGCAAACAGGTTTTAAGCTGAGTTCCATGAATATTGTCTAAAATCGTGTTTTTAGGCAAAATCCACAATGCAACCAGTTCGGCATATGCCAGGAGACACTGTTTGAGGGTAACAGACGGGAAACATTTCTTTTCAGCATTTCGCATGAAAACAGGGTCCAAAATCACTGTTACACGTTTAGCACTGGAGGGCCGGGCGAGTTCTACAATATGCAAGGGTTTTCAAGCTTGCAAACAGGTTTTAAGCTGAGTTCCATGAATATTGTCTAAAATCGTGTTTTTAGGCAAAATCCACAATGCAACCTGTTCGGCATATGCCAGGAGACACTGTTTGAGGGTAACAGACGGGAAACATTTCTTTTCAGCATTTCGCATGAAAACAGGGTCCAAAATCACTGTTACACGTTTAGCACTGGAGGGCCGGGCGAGTTCTACAATATGCAAGGGTTTTCAAGCTTGCAAACAGGTTTTAAGCTGATTTCCATGAACATTGTCTAAAATGGTGTTTTAGGCCAAATCCACAATGCAACCAGTTCGGCATATGCCAGGAGACACTGTTTGAGGGTAACAGACGGGAAACATTTCTTTTCAGCATTTCGAATGAAAACAGGGTCCAAAATCACTGTTACACGTTTAGCACTGGAGGGCCGGGCGAGTTCTACAATATGCAAGGGTTTTCAAGCTTGCAAACAGGTTTTAAGCTGATTTCCATGAACATTGTCTAAAATGGTGTTTTAGGCCAAATCCACAATGCAACCAGTTCGTCATATGCCAGGAGACACTGTTTGAGGGTAACAGACGGGAAACATTTCTTTTCAGCATTTCGAATGAAAACAGGGTCCAAAATCACTGTTACACGTTTAGCACTGGAGGGCCGGGCGAGTTCTACAATATGCAAGGGTTTACAAGCTTGCAAATAAGTTTTAAGCTGAGTTCCATGAACATTGTCTAAAATCGTGTTTTTAGGCAAAATCCACAATGCAACCAGTTCGTCATATGCCAGGAGACACTGTTTGAGGGTAACAGACGGGAAACATTTATTTTCACCATTTCGCATGAAAACAGGGTCCAAAATCACTGTTACACGTTTAGCACTGGAGGGCCGTGCGAGTTCTACAATATGCAAGGGTTTTCAAGCTTGCAAACAGGTTTTAAGCTGAGTTCCATGAATATTGTCTAAAATCGTGTTTTTAGGCAAAATCCACAATGCAACCAGTTCGGCATATGCCAGGAGACACTGTTTGAGGGTAACAGACGGGAAACATTTCTTTTCAGCATTTCGCATGAAAACAGGGTCCAAAATTACTGTTACACGTTTAGCACTGGAGGGCCGGGCGAGTTCTACAATATGCAAGGGTTTTCAAGCTTGCAAACAGGTTTTAAGCTGATTTCCATGAACATTGTCTAAAATTGTGTTTAAGGCCAAATCCACAATGCAACAAGTTCGGCATATGCCAGGAGACACTGTTTGAGGGTAACAGACGGGAAACATTTCTTTTCAGCATTTCGCATGAAAACAGGGTCCAAAATCACTGTTACACGTTTAGCACTGTAGGGCCGGGCGAGTTCTACAATATGCAAGGGTTTTCAAGCTTGCAAACAGGTTTTAAGCTGATTTCCATGAACATTGTCTAAAATTGTGTTTTAGGCAAAATCCACAATGCAACCAGTTCGGCATATGCCAGGAGACACTGTTTGAGGGTAACAGACGGGAAACATTTATTTTCACCATTTCGCATGAAAAAAGGGTCCAAAATCACTGTTACACGTTTAGCACTGGAGGGCCGTGCGAGTTCTACAATATGCAAGGGTTTTCAAGCTTGCAAACAGGTTTTAAGCTGAGTCCCATGAATATTGTCTAAAATCGTGTTTTTAGGCAAAATCCACAATGCAACCATTTCGTCATATGCCAGGAGACACTGTTTGAGGGTAACAGACGGGAAACATTTATTTTCACCATTTCGCATGAAAAAAGGGTCCAAAATCACTGTTACACGTTTAGCACTGGAGGGCCGGGCGAGTTCTACAATATGCAAGGGTTTTCAACCTTGCAAACAGGTTTTAAGCTGAGTCCCATGAATATTGTCTAAAATCGTGTTTTTAGGCAAAATCCACAATGCAACCATTTCGTCATATGCCAGGAGACACTGTTTGAGGGTAACAGACGGGAAACATTTCTTTTCACCATTTCGCATGAAAACAGGGTCCAAAATCACTGTTACACGTTTAGCACTGGAGGGCCGGGCGAGCTCTACAATATGTAAGGGTTTTCAAGCTTGCAAACAGGTTTTAAGCTGAGTTCCATGAATATTGTCTAAAATCGTGTTTTTAGGCAAAATCCACAATGCAACCAGTTCGGCATATGCCAGGAGACACTGTTTGAGGGTAACAGACGGGAAACATTTCTTTTCAGCATTTCGCATGAAAACAGGGTCCAAAATCACTGTTACACGTTTAGCACTGGAGGGCCGGGCGAGTTCTACAATATGCAAGGGTTTTCAAGCTTGCAAACAGGTTTTAAGCTGAGTTCCATGAATATTGTCTAAAATCGTGTTTTTAGGCAAAATCCACAATGCAACCTGTTCGGCATATGCCAGGAGACACTGTTTGAGGGTAACAGACGGGAAACATTTCTTTTCAGCATTTCGCATGAAAACAGGGTCCAAAATCACTGTTACACGTTTAGCACTGGAGGGCCGGGCGAGTTCTACAATATGCAAGGGTTTTCAAGCTTGCAAACAGGTTTTAAGCTGATTTCCATGAACATTGTCTAAAATGGTGTTTTAGGCCAAATCCACAATGCAACCAGTTCGGCATATGCCAGGAGACACTGTTTGAGGGTAACAGACGGGAAACATTTCTTTTCAGCATTTCGAATGAAAACAGGGTCCAAAATCACTGTTACACGTTTAGCACTGGAGGGCCGGGCGAGTTCTACAATATGCAAGGGTTTACAAGCTTGCAAATAAGTTTTAAGCTGAGTTCCATGAACATTGTCTAAAATCGTGTTTTTAGGCAAAATCCACAATGCAACCAGTTCGTCATATGCCAGGAGACACTGTTTGAGGGTAACAGACGGGAAACATTTATTTTCACCATTTCGCATGAAAACAGGGTCCAAAATCACTGTTACACGTTTAGCACTGGAGGGCCGTGCGAGTTCTACAATATGCAAGGGTTTTCAAGCTTGCAAACAGGTTTTAAGCTGATTTCCATGAACATTGTCTAAAATTGTGTTTTAGGCAAAATCCACAATGCAACCAGTTCGGCATATGCCAGGAGACACTGTTTGAGGGTAACAGACGGGAAACATTTCATTTCAGCATTTCGCATGAAAACAGGGTCCAAAATCACTGTTACACGTTTAGCACTGGAGGGCCGGGCGAGTTCTACAATATGCAAGGGTTTTCAAGCTTGCAAACAGGTTTTAAGCTGAGTTCCATGAACATTGTCTAAAATCGTGTTTTTAGGCTAAATCCACAATGCAACCAGTTCGGCATATGCCAGGAGACACTGTTTGAGGGTAACAGACGGGAACCATTTCTTTTCAGCATTTCTCATGAAAGCAGGGTCCAAAATCACTGTTACACGTTTAGCACTGGAGGGCCGGGCGAGTTCTACAATATGCAAGGGTTTTCAAGCTTGCAAACAGGTTTTAAGCTGAGTTCCATGAATATTGTCTAAAATCGTGTTTTTAGGCAAAATCCACAATGCAACCAGTTCGGCATATGCCAGGAGACACTGTTTGAGGGTAACAGACGGGAAACATTTATTTTCAGCATTTCGCATGAAAACAGGGTCCAAAATCACTGTTACACGTTTAGCACTGGAGGGCCGGGCGAGTTCTACAATATGCAAGGGTTTTCAAGCTTGCAAACAGGTTTTAAGCTGAGTTCCATGAATATTGTCTAAAATCGTGTTTTTAGGCAAAATCCACAATGCAACCTGTTCGGCATATGCCAGGAGACACTGTTTGAGGGTAACAGACGGGAAACATTTCTTTTCAGCATTTCGCATGAAAACAGGGTCCAAAATCACTGTTACACGTTTAGCACTGGAGGGCCGGGCGAGTTCTACAATATGCAAGGGTTTTCAAGCTTGCAAACAGGTTTTAAGCTGATTTCCATGAACATTGTCTAAAATTGTGTTTAAGGCCAAATCCACAATGCAACAAGTTCGGCATATGCCAGGAGACACTGTTTGAGGGTAACAGACGGGAAACATTTCTTTTCAGCATTTCGCATGAAAACAGGGTCCAAAATCACTGTTACACGTTTAGCACTGTAGGGCCGGGCGAGTTCTACAATATGCAAGGGTTTTCAAGCTTGCAAACAGGTTTTAAGCTGATTTCCATGAACATTGTCTAAAATTGTGTTTTAGGCAAAATCCACAATGCAACCAGTTCGGCATATGCCAGGAGACACTGTTTGAGGGTAACAGACGGGAAACATTTATTTTCACCATTTCGCATGAAAAAAGGGTCCAAAATCACTGTTACACGTTTAGCACTGGAGGGCCGTGCGAGTTCTACAATATGCAAGGGTTTTCAAGCTTGCAAACAGGTTTTAAGCTGAGTCCCATGAATATTGTCTAAAATCGTGTTTTTAGGCAAAATCCACAATGCAACCATTTCGTCATATGCCAGGAGACACTGTTTGAGGGTAACAGACGGGAAACATTTATTTTCACCATTTCGCATGAAAAAAGGGTCCAAAATCACTGTTACACGTTTAGCACTGGAGGGCCGGGCGAGTTCTACAATATGCAAGGGTTTTCAACCTTGCAAACAGGTTTTAAGCTGAGTCCCATGAATATTGTCTAAAATCGTGTTTTTAGGCAAAATCCACAATGCAACCATTTCGTCATATGCCAGGAGACACTGTTTGAGGGTAACAGACGGGAAACATTTATTTTCACCATTTCGCATGAAAACAGGGTCCAAAATCACTGTTACACGTTTAGCACTGGAGGGCCGGGCGAGCTCTACAATATGTAAGGGTTTTCAAGCTTGCAAACAGGTTTTAAGCTGAGTTCCATGAATATTGTCTAAAATCGTGTTTTTAGGCAAAATCCACAATGCAACCAGTTCGGCATATGCCAGGAGACACTGTTTGAGGGTAACAGACGGGAAACATTTCTTTTCAGCATTTCGCATGAAAACAGGGTCCAAAATCACTGTTACACGTTTAGCACTGGAGGGCCGGGCGAGTTCTACAATATGCAAGGGTTTTCAAGCTTGCAAACAGGTTTTAAGCTGAGTTCCATGAATATTGTCTAAAATCGTGTTTTTAGGCAAAATCCACAATGCAACCTGTTCGGCATATGCCAGGAGACACTGTTTGAGGGTAACAGACGGGAAACATTTCTTTTCAGCATTTCGCATGAAAACAGGGTCCAAAATCACTGTTACACGTTTAGCACTGGAGGGCCGGGCGAGTTCTACAATATGCAAGGGTTTTCAAGCTTGCAAACAGGTTTTAAGCTGATTTCCATGAACATTGTCTAAAATGGTGTTTTAGGCCAAATCCACAATGCAACCAGTTCGGCATATGCCAGGAGACACTGTTTGAGGGTAACAGACGGGAAACATTTCTTTTCAGCATTTCGAATGAAAACAGGGTCCAAAATCACTGTTACACGTTTAGCACTGGAGGGCCGGGCGAGTTCTACAATATGCAAGGGTTTACAAGCTTGCAAATAGGTTTTAAGCTGAGTTCCATGAACATTGTCTAAAATCGTGTTTTTAGGCAAAATCCACAATGCAACCAGTTCGTCATATGCCAGGAGACACTGTTTGAGGGTAACAGACGGGAAACATTTATTTTCACCATTTCGCATGAAAACAGGGTCCAAAATCACTGTTACACGTTTAGCACTGGAGGGCCGTGCGAGTTCTACAATATGCAAGGGTTTTCAAGCTTGCAAACAGGTTTTAAGCTGATTTCCATGAACATTGTCTAAAATTGTGTTTTAGGCAAAATCCACAATGCAACCAGTTCGGCATATGCCAGGAGACACTGTTTGAGGGTAACAGACGGGAAACATTTCATTTCAGCATTTCGCATGAAAACAGGGTCCAAAATCACTGTTACACGTTTAGCACTGGAGGGCCGGGCGAGTTCTACAATATGCAAGGGTTTTCAAGCTTGCAAACAGGTTTTAAGCTGAGTTCCATGAACATTGTCTAAAATCGTGTTTTTAGGCTAAATCCACAATGCAACCAGTTCGGCATATGCCAGGAGACACTGTTTGAGGGTAACAGACGGGAACCATTTATTTTCAGCATTTCTCATGAAAGCAGGGTCCAAAATCACTGTTACACGTTTAGCACTGGAGGGCCGGGCGAGTTCTACAATATGCAAGGGTTTTCAAGCTTGCAAACAGGTTTTAAGCTGAGTTCCATGAATATTGTCTAAAATCGTGTTTTTAGGCAAAATCCACAATGCAACCAGTTCGGCATATGCCAGGAGACACTGTTTGAGGGTAACAGACGGGAAACATTTCTTTTCAGCATTTCGCATGAAAACAGGGTCCAAAATCACTGTTACACGTTTAGCACTGGAGGGCCGGGCGAGTTCTACAATATGCAAGGGTTTTCAAGCTTGCAAACAGGTTTTAAGCTGATTTCCATGAACATTGTCTAAAATGGTGTTTTAGGCCAAATCCACAATGCAACCAGTTCGGCATATGCCAGGAGACACTGTTTGAGGGTAACAGACGGGAAACATTTCTTTTCAGCATTTCGCATGAAAACAGGGTCCAAAATTACTGTTACACGTTTAGCACTGGAGGGCCGGGCGAGTTCTACAATATGCAAGGGTTTTCAAGCTTGCAAACAGGTTTTAAGCTGATTTCCATGAACATTGTCTAAAATTGTGTTTAAGGCCAAATCCACAATGCAACCAGTTCGGCATATGCCAGGGGACACTGTTTGAGGGTAACAGACGGGAAACATTTATTTTCAGCATTTCGCATGAAAACAGGGTCCAAAATCACTGTTACACGTTTAGCACTGGAGGGCCGGGCGAGTTCTACAATATGCAAGGGTTTTCAAGCTTGCAAACAGGTTTTAAGCTGAGTTCCATGAACATTGTCTAAAATCGTGTTTTTAGGCAAAATCCACAATGCAACCAGTTCGGCATATGCCAGGAGACACTGTTTGAGGGTAACAGACGGGAAACATTTATTTTCACCATTTCGCATGAAAAAAGGGTCCAAAATCACTGTTACACGTTTAGCACTGGAGGGCCGTGCGAGTTCTACAATATGCAAGGGTTTTCAAGCTTGCAAACAGGTTTTAAGCTGAGTTCCATGAACATTGTCTAAAATCGTGTTTTTAGGCAAAATCCACAATGCAACCAGTTCGTCATATGCCAGGAGACACTGTTTGAGGGTAACAGACGGGAAACATTTATTTTCACCATTTCGCATGAAAACAGGGTCCAAAATCACTGTTACACGTTTAGCACTGGAGGGCCGTGCGAGTTCTACAATATGCAAGGGTTTTCAAGCTTGCAAACAGGTTTTAAGCTGATTTCCATGAACATTGTCTAAAATTGTGTTTTAGGCAAAATCCACAATGCAACCAGTTCGGCATATGCCAGGAGACACTGTTTGAGGGTAACAGACGGGAAACATTTCATTTCAGCATTTCGCATGAAAACAGGGTCCAAAATCACTGTTACACGTTTAGCACTGGAGGGCCGGGCGAGTTCTACAATATGCAAGGGTTTTCAAGCTTGCAAACAGGTTTTAAGCTGAGTTCCATGAACATTGTCTAAAATCGTGTTTTTAGGCTAAATCCACAATGCAACCAGTTCGGCATATGCCAGGAGACACTGTTTGAGGGTAACAGACGGGAACCATTTCTTTTCAGCATTTCTCATGAAAGCAGGGTCCAAAATCACTGTTACACGTTTAGCACTGGAGGGCCGGGCGAGTTCTACAATATGCAAGGGTTTTCAAGCTTGCAAACAGGTTTTAAGCTGAGTTCCATGAATATTGTCTAAAATCGTGTTTTTAGGCAAAATCCACAATGCAACCAGTTCGGCATATGCCAGGAGACACTGTTTGAGGGTAACAGACGGGAAACATTTATTTTCAGCATTTCGCATGAAAACAGGGTCCAAAATCACTGTTACACGTTTAGCACTGGAGGGCCGGGCGAGTTCTACAATATGCAAGGGTTTTCAAGCTTGCAAACAGGTTTTAAGCTGAGTTCCATGAATATTGTCTAAAATCGTGTTTTTAGGCAAAATCCACAATGCAACCTGTTCGGCATATGCCAGGAGACACTGTTTGAGGGTAACAGACGGGAAACATTTCTTTTCAGCATTTCGCATGAAAACAGGGTCCAAAATCACTGTTACACGTTTAGCACTGGAGGGCCGGGCGAGTTCTACAATATGCAAGGGTTTTCAAGCTTGCAAACAGGTTTTAAGCTGATTTCCATGAACATTGTCTAAAATTGTGTTTAAGGCCAAATCCACAATGCAACAAGTTCGGCATATGCCAGGAGACACTGTTTGAGGGTAACAGACGGGAAACATTTCTTTTCAGCATTTCGCATGAAAACAGGGTCCAAAATCACTGTTACACGTTTAGCACTGTAGGGCCGGGCGAGTTCTACAATATGCAAGGGTTTTCAAGCTTGCAAACAGGTTTTAAGCTGATTTCCATGAACATTGTCTAAAATTGTGTTTTAGGCAAAATCCACAATGCAACCAGTTCGGCATATGCCAGGAGACACTGTTTGAGGGTAACAGACGGGAAACATTTATTTTCACCATTTCGCATGAAAAAAGGGTCCAAAATCACTGTTACACGTTTAGCACTGGAGGGCCGTGCGAGTTCTACAATATGCAAGGGTTTTCAAGCTTGCAAACAGGTTTTAAGCTGAGTCCCATGAATATTGTCTAAAATCGTGTTTTTAGGCAAAATCCACAATGCAACCATTTCGTCATATGCCAGGAGACACTGTTTGAGGGTAACAGACGGGAAACATTTATTTTCACCATTTCGCATGAAAAAAGGGTCCAAAATCACTGTTACACGTTTAGCACTGGAGGGCCGGGCGAGTTCTACAATATGCAAGGGTTTTCAACCTTGCAAACAGGTTTTAAGCTGAGTCCCATGAATATTGTCTAAAATCGTGTTTTTAGGCAAAATCCACAATGCAACCATTTCGTCATATGCCAGGAGACACTGTTTGAGGGTAACAGACGGGAAACATTTATTTTCACCATTTCGCATGAAAACAGGGTCCAAAATCACTGTTACACGTTTAGCACTGGAGGGCCGGGCGAGCTCTACAATATGTAAGGGTTTTCAAGCTTGCAAACAGGTTTTAAGCTGAGTTCCATGAATATTGTCTAAAATCGTGTTTTTAGGCAAAATCCACAATGCAACCAGTTCGGCATATGCCAGGAGACACTGTTTGAGGGTAACAGACGGGAAACATTTCTTTTCAGCATTTCGCATGAAAACAGGGTCCAAAATCACTGTTACACGTTTAGCACTGGAGGGCCGGGCGAGTTCTACAATATGCAAGGGTTTTCAAGCTTGCAAACAGGTTTTAAGCTGAGTTCCATGAATATTGTCTAAAATCGTGTTTTTAGGCAAAATCCACAATGCAACCTGTTCGGCATATGCCAGGAGACACTGTTTGAGGGTAACAGACGGGAAACATTTCTTTTCAGCATTTCGCATGAAAACAGGGTCCAAAATCACTGTTACACGTTTAGCACTGGAGGGCCGGGCGAGTTCTACAATATGCAAGGGTTTTCAAGCTTGCAAACAGGTTTTAAGCTGATTTCCATGAACATTGTCTAAAATGGTGTTTTAGGCCAAATCCACAATGCAACCAGTTCGGCATATGCCAGGAGACACTGTTTGAGGGTAACAGACGGGAAACATTTCTTTTCAGCATTTCGAATGAAAACAGGGTCCAAAATCACTGTTACACGTTTAGCACTGGAGGGCCGGGCGAGTTCTACAATATGCAAGGGTTTACAAGCTTGCAAATAAGTTTTAAGCTGAGTTCCATGAACATTGTCTAAAATCGTGTTTTTAGGCAAAATCCACAATGCAACCAGTTCGTCATATGCCAGGAGACACTGTTTGAGGGTAACAGACGGGAAACATTTATTTTCACCATTTCGCATGAAAACAGGGTCCAAAATCACTGTTACACGTTTAGCACTGGAGGGCCGTGCGAGTTCTACAATATGCAAGGGTTTTCAAGCTTGCAAACAGGTTTTAAGCTGATTTCCATGAACATTGTCTAAAATTGTGTTTTAGGCAAAATCCACAATGCAACCAGTTCGGCATATGCCAGGAGACACTGTTTGAGGGTAACAGACGGGAAACATTTCATTTCAGCATTTCGCATGAAAACAGGGTCCAAAATCACTGTTACATGTTTAGCACTGGAGGGCCGGGCGAGTTCTACAATATGCAAGGGTTTTCAAGCTTGCAAACAGGTTTTAAGCTGAGTTCCATGAACATTGTCTAAAATCGTGTTTTTAGGCTAAATCCACAATGCAACCAGTTCGGCATATGCCAGGAGACACTGTTTGAGGGTAACAGACGGGAACCATTTATTTTCAGCATTTCTCATGAAAGCAGGGTCCAAAATCACTGTTACACGTTTAGCACTGGAGGGCCGGGCGAGTTCTACAATATGCAAGGGTTTTCAAGCTTGCAAACAGGTTTTAAGCTGAGTTCCATGAATATTGTCTAAAATCGTGTTTTTAGGCAAAATCCACAATGCAACCAGTTCGGCATATGCCAGGAGACACTGTTTGAGGGTAACAGACGGGAAACATTTCTTTTCAGCATTTCGCATGAAAACAGGGTCCAAAATCACTGTTACACGTTTAGCACTGGAGGGCCGGGCGAGTTCTACAATATGCAAGGGTTTTCAAGCTTGCAAACAGGTTTTAAGCTGATTTCCATGAACATTGTCTAAAATGGTGTTTTAGGCCAAATCCACAATGCAACCAGTTCGGCATATGCCAGGAGACACTGTTTGAGGGTAACAGACGGGAAACATTTCTTTTCAGCATTTCGCATGAAAACAGGGTCCAAAATTACTGTTACACGTTTAGCACTGGAGGGCCGGGCGAGTTCTACAATATGCAAGGGTTTTCAAGCTTGCAAACAGGTTTTAAGCTGATTTCCATGAACATTGTCTAAAATTGTGTTTAAGGCCAAATCCACAATGCAACCAGTTCGGCATATGCCAGGGGACACTGTTTGAGGGTAACAGACGGGAAACATTTATTTTCAGCATTTCGCATGAAAACAGGGTCCAAAATCACTGTTACACGTTTAGCACTGGAGGGCCGGGCGAGTTCTACAATATGCAAGGGTTTTCAAGCTTGCAAACAGGTTTTAAGCTGAGTTCCATGAACATTGTCTAAAATCGTGTTTTTAGGCAAAATCCACAATGCAACCAGTTCGGCATATGCCAGGAGACACTGTTTGAGGGTAACAGACGGGAAACATTTATTTTCACCATTTCGCATGAAAAAAGGGTCCAAAATCACTGTTACACGTTTAGCACTGGAGGGCCGTGCGAGTTCTACAATATGCAAGGGTTTTCAAGCTTGCAAACAGGTTTTAAGCTGAGTCCCATGAATATTCTCTAAAATCGTGTTTTTAGGCAAAATCCACAATGCAACCATTTCGTCATATGCCAGGAGACACTGTTTGAGGGTAACAGACGGGAAACATTTATTTTCACCATTTCGCATGAAAAAAGGGTCCAAAATCACTGTTACACGTTTAGCACTGGAGGGCCGGGCGAGTTCTACAATATGCAAGGGTTTTCAACCTTGCAAACAGGTTTTAAGCTGAGTCCCATGAATATTGTCTAAAATCGTGTTTTTAGGCAAAATCCACAATGCAACCATTTCGTCATATGCCAGGAGACACTGTTTGAGGGTAACAGACGGGAAACATTTATTTTCACAATTTCGCATGAAAACAGGGTCCAAAATCACTGTTACACGTTTAGCACTGGAGGGCCGGGCGAGCTCTACAATATGTAAGGGTTTTCAAGCTTGCAAACAGGTTTTAAGCTGAGTTCCATGAACATTGTCTAAAATCGTGTTTTAGGCTAAATCCCCAATGCAACCAGTTCGGCATATGCCAGGAGACACTGTTTGAGGGTAACAGACGGGAAACATTTCTTTTCACCATTTCGCATGAAAACAGGGTCCAAAATCACTGTTACACGTTTAGCACTGGAGGGCCGGGCGAGTTCTACAATATGCAAGGATTTTCAAGCTTGCAAATAGGTTTTAAGCTGATTTCCATGAACATTGTCTAAAATTGTGTTTTAGGCCAAATCCACAATACAACCAGTTCGGCATATGCCAGGAGACACTGTTTGAGGGTAACAGACGGGAAACATTTATTTTCACCATTTCGCATGAAAACAGGGTCCAAAATAACTGTTACACGTTTAGCACTGGAGGGCCGGGCGAGTTCTACAATATGCAAGGGTTTACAAGCTTGCAAATAGGTTTTAAGCTGAGTTCCATGAACATTGTCTAAAATCGTGTTTTTAGGCAAAATCCACAATGCAACCAGTTCGGCATATGCCAGGAGACACTGTTTGAGGGTAACAGACGGGAAACATTTCTTTTCAGCATTTCGCATGAAAACAGGGTCCAAAATCACTGTTAGCACTGGAGGGCCGGGCGAGTTCTACAATATGCAAGGGTTTTCAAGCTTGCAAACAGGTTTTAAGCTGATTTCCATGAACATTGTCTAAAATTGTGTTTTAGGCAAAATCCACAATGCAACCAGTTCGGCATATGCCAGGAGACACTGTTTGAGGGTAACAGACGGGAAACATTTCATTTCAGCATTTCGCATGAAAACAGGGTCCAAAATCACTGTTACACGTTTAGCACTGGAGGGCCGGGCGAGTTCTACAATATGCAAGGGTTTACAAGCTTGCAAATAGGTTTTAAGCTGAGTTCCATGAACATTGTCTAAAATCGTGTTTTTAGGCAAAATCCACAATGCAACCAGTTCGGCATATGCCAGGAGACACTGTTTGAGGGTAACAGACGGGAAACATTTCTTTTCAGCATTTCGCATGAAAACAGGGTCCAAAATCACTGTTACACGTTTAGCACTGGAGGGCCGGGCGAGTTCTACAATATGCAAGGGTTTTCAACCTTGCAAACAGGTTTTAAGCTGAGTCCCATGAATATTGTCTAAAATCGTGTTTTTAGGCAAAATCCACAATGCAACCATTTCGTCATATGCCAGGGGACACTGTTTGAGGGTAACAGACGGGAAACATTTATTTTCAGCATTTCGCATGAAAACAGGGTCCAAAATCACTGTTACACGTTTAGCACTGGAGGGCCGGGCGAGTTCTACAATATGCAAGGGTTTTCAAGCTTGCAAACAGGTTTTAAGCTGAGTTCCATGAACATTGTCTAAAATCGTGTTTTTAGGCAAAATCCACAATGCAACCAGTTCGGCATATGCCAGGAGACACTGTTTGAGGGTAACAGACGGGAAACATTTATTTTCACCATTTCGCATGAAAAAAGGGTCCAAAATCACTGTTACACGTTTAGCACTGGAGGGCCGTGCGAGTTCTACAATATGCAAGGGTTTTCAAGCTTGCAAACAGGTTTTAAGCTGAGTCCCATGAATATTCTCTAAAATCGTGTTTTTAGGCAAAATCCACAATGCAACCATTTCGTCATATGCCAGGAGACACTGTTTGAGGGTAACAGACGGGAAACATTTATTTTCACCATTTCGCATGAAAAAAGGGTCCAAAATCACTGTTACACGTTTAGCACTGGAGGGCCGGGCGAGTTCTACAATATGCAAGGGTTTTCAACCTTGCAAACAGGTTTTAAGCTGAGTCCCATGAATATTGTCTAAAATCGTGTTTTTAGGCAAAATCCACAATGCAACCATTTCGTCATATGCCAGGAGACACTGTTTGAGGGTAACAGACGGGAAACATTTATTTTCACAATTTCGCATGAAAACAGGGTCCAAAATCACTGTTACACGTTTAGCACTGGAGGGCCGGGCGAGCTCTACAATATGTAAGGGTTTTCAAGCTTGCAAACAGGTTTTAAGCTGAGTTCCATGAACATTGTCTAAAATCGTGTTTTAGGCTAAATCCCCAATGCAACCAGTTCGGCATATGCCAGGAGACACTGTTTGAGGGTAACAGACGGGAAACATTTCTTTTCACCATTTCGCATGAAAACAGGGTCCAAAATCACTGTTACACGTTTAGCACTGGAGGGCCGGGCGAGTTCTACAATATGCAAGGATTTTCAAGCTTGCAAATAGGTTTTAAGCTGATTTCCATGAACATTGTCTAAAATTGTGTTTTAGGCCAAATCCACAATACAACCAGTTCGGCATATGCCAGGAGACACTGTTTGAGGGTAACAGACGGGAAACATTTATTTTCACCATTTCGCATGAAAACAGGGTCCAAAATAACTGTTACACGTTTAGCACTGGAGGGCCGGGCGAGTTCCACAATATGCAAGGGTTTACAAGCTTGCAAATAGGTTTTAAGCTGAGTTCCATGAACATTGTCTAAAATCGTGTTTTTAGGCAAAATCCACAATGCAACCAGTTCGGCATATGCCAGGAGACACTGTTTGAGGGTAACAGACGGGAAACATTTCTTTTCAGCATTTCGCATGAAAACAGGGTCCAAAATCACTGTTAGCACTGGAGGGCCGGGCGAGTTCTACAATATGCAAGGGTTTTCAAGCTTGCAAACAGGTTTTAAGCTGATTTCCATGAACATTGTCTAAAATTGTGTTTTAGGCAAAATCCACAATGCAACCAGTTCGGCATATGCCAGGAGACACTGTTTGAGGGTAACAGACGGGAAACATTTCATTTCAGCATTTCGCATGAAAACAGGGTCCAAAATCACTGTTACACGTTTAGCACTGGAGGGCCGGGCGAGTTCTACAATATGCAAGGGTTTACAAGCTTGCAAATAGGTTTTAAGCTGAGTTCCATGAACATTGTCTAAAATCGTGTTTTTAGGCAAAATCCACAATGCAACCAGTTCGGCATATGCCAGGAGACACTGTTTGAGGGTAACAGACGGGAAACATTTCTTTTCAGCATTTCGCATGAAAACAGGGTCCAAAATCACTGTTACACGTTTAGCACTGGAGGGCCGGGCGAGTTCTACAATATGCAAGGGTTTTCAACCTTGCAAACAGGTTTTAAGCTGAGTCCCATGAATATTGTCTAAAATCGTGTTTTTAGGCAAAATCCACAATGCAACCATTTCGTCATATGCCAGGAGACACTGTTTGAGGGTAACAGACGGGAAACATTTATTTTCACCATTTCGCATGAAAACAGGGTCCAAAATCACTGTTACACGTTTAGCACTGGAGGGCCGGGCGAGCTCTACAATATGTAAGGGTTTTCAAGCTTGCAAACAGGTTTTAAGCTGAGTTCCATGAACATTGTCTAAAATCGTGTTTTAGGCTAAATCCCCAATGCAACCAGTTCGGCATATGCCAGGAGACACTGTTTGAGGGTAACAGACGGGAAACATTTCTTTTCACCATTTCGCATGAAAACAGGGTCCAAAATCACTGTTACACGTTTAGCACTGGAGGGCCGGGCGAGTTCTACAATATGCAAGGATTTTCAAGCTTGCAAATAGGTTTTAAGCTGATTTCCATGAACATTGTCTAAAATTGTGTTTTAGGCCAAATCCACAATACAACCAGTTCGGCATATGCCAGGAGACACTGTTTGAGGGTAACAGACGGGAAACATTTATTTTCAGCATTTCGCATGAAAACAGGGTCCAAAATAACTGTTACACGTTTAGCACTGGAGGGCCGGGCGAGTTCTACAATATGCAAGGGTTTACAAGCTTGCAAATAGGTTTTAAGCTGAGTTCCATGAACATTGTCTAAAATCGTGTTTTTAGGCAAAATCCACAATGCAACCAGTTCGGCATATGCCAGGAGACACTGTTTGAGGGTAACAGACGGGAAACATTTCTTTTCAGCATTTCGCATGAAAACAGGGTCCAAAATCACTGTTAGCACTGGAGGGCCGGGCGAGTTCTACAATATGCAAGGGTTTTCAAGCTTGCAAACAGGTTTTAAGCTGATTTCCATGAACATTGTCTAAAATTGTGTTTTAGGCAAAATCCACAATGCAACCAGTTCGGCATATGCCAGGAGACACTGTTTGAGGGTAACAGACGGGAAACATTTCATTTCAGCATTTCGCATGAAAACAGGGTCCAAAATCACTGTTACACGTTTAGCACTGGAGGGCCGGGCGAGTTCTACAATATGCAAGGGTTTACAAGCTTGCAAATAGGTTTTATGCTGAGTTCCATGAACATTGTCTAAAATCGTATTTTTAGGCAAAATCCACAATGCAACCAGTTCGGCATATGCCAGGAGACACTGTTTGAGGGTAACAGACGGGAAACATTTCTTTTCAGCATTTCGCATGAAAACAGGGTCCAAAATCACTGTTACACGTTTAGCACTGGAGGGCCGGGCGAGTTCTACAATATGCAAGGGTTTTCAAGCTTGCAAACAGGTTTTAAGCTGAGTTCCATGAACATTGTCTAAAATCGTGTTTTTAGGCTAAATCCACAATGCAACCAGTTCGGCATATGCCAGGGGACACTGTTTGAGGGTAACAGACGGGAAACATTTATTTTCAGCATTTCGCATGAAAACAGGGTCCAAAATCACTGTTACACGTTTAGTACTGGAGGGCCGGGCGAGTTCTACAATATGCAAGGGTTTTCAAGCTTGCAAACAGGTTTTAAGCTGAGTTCCATGAACATTGTCTAAAATCGTGTTTTTAGGCAAAATCCACAATGCAACCAGTTCGGCATATGCCAGGAGACACTGTTTGAGGGTAACAGACGGGAAACATTTCTTTTCAGCATTTCGCATGAAAACAGGGTCCAAAATCACTGTTACACGTTTAGCACTGGAGGGCCGGGCGAGTTCTACAATATGCAAGGGTTTTCAAGCTTGCAAACAGGTTTTAAGCTGATTTCCATGAACATTGTCTAAAATTGTGTTTTAGGCAAAATCCACAATGCAACCAGTTCGGCATATGCCAGGAGACACTGTTTGAGGGTAACAGACGGGAAACATTTCATTTCAGCATTTCGCATGAAAACAGGGTCCAGAATCACTGTTACACGTTTAGCACTGGAGGGCCGGGCGAGTTCTACAACATGCAAGGGTTTACAAGCTTGCAAATAGGTTTTAAGCTGAGTTCCATGAACATTGTCTAAAATCGTGTTTTTAGGCAAAATCCACAATGCAACCAGTTCGGCATATGCCAGGGGACACTGTTTGAGGGTAACAGACGGGAAACATTTATTTTCAGCATTTCGCATGAAAACAGGGTCCAAAATCACTGTTACACGTTTAGCACTGGAGGGCCGGGCGAGTTCTACAATATGCAAGGGTTTTCAAGCTTGCAAACAGGTTTTAAGCTGAGTTCCATGAACATTGTCTAAAATCGTGTTTTTAGGCAAAATCCACAATGCAACCAGTTCGGCATATGCCAGGAGACACTGTTTGAGGGTAACAGACGGGAAACATTTCTTTTCAGCATTTCGCATGAAAACAGGGTCCAAAATCACTGTTACACGTTTAGCACTGGAGGGCCGGGCGAGTTCTACAATATGCAAGGGTTTTCAAGCTTGCAAACAGGTTTTAAGCTGAGTTCCATGAACATTGTCTAAAATCGTGTTTTTAGGCAAAATCCACAATGCAACCAGTTCGGCATATGCCAGGAGACACTGTTTGAGGGTAACAGACGGGAAACATTTCTTTTCAGCATTTCGCATGAAAACAGGGTCCAAAATCACTGTTACACGTTTAGCACTGGAGGGCCGGGCGAGTTCTACAATATGCAAGGGTTTTCAAGCTTGCAAACAGGTTTTAAGCTGATTTCCATGAACATTGTCTAAAATTGTGTTTTAGGCAAAATCCACAATGCAACCAGTTCGGCATATGCCAGGAGACACTGTTTGAGGGTAACAGACGGGAAACATTTCATTTCAGCATTTCGCATGAAAACAGGGTCCAGAATCACTGTTACACGTTTAGCACTGGAGGGCCGGGCGAGTTCTACAACATGCAAGGGTTTACAAGCTTGCAAATAGGTTTTAAGCTGAGTTCCATGAACATTGTCTAAAATCGTGTTTTTAGGCAAAATCCACAATGCAACCAGTTCGGCATATGCCAGGGGACACTGTTTGAGGGTAACAGACGGGAAACATTTATTTTCAGCATTTCGCATGAAAACAGGGTCCAAAATCACTGTTACACGTTTAGCACTGGAGGGCCGGGCGAGTTCTACAATATGCAAGGGTTTTCAAGCTTGCAAACAGGTTTTAAGCTGAGTTCCATGAACATTGTCTAAAATCGTGTTTTTAGGCAAAATCCACAATGCAACCAGTTCGGCATATGCCAGGAGACACTGTTTGAGGGTAACAGACGGGAAACATTTCTTTTCAGCATTTCGCATGAAAACAGGGTCCAAAATCACTGTTACACGTTTAGCACTGGAGGGCCGGGCGAGTTCTACAATATGCAAGGGTTTTCAAGCTTGCAAACAGGTTTTAAGCTGATTTCCATGAACATTGTCTAAAATTGTGTTTTAGGCAAAATCCACAATGCAACCAGTTCGGCATATGCCAGGAGACACTGTTTGAGGGTAACAGACGGGAAACATTTCTTTTCAGCATTTCGCATGAAAACAGGGTCCAAAATCACTGTTACACGTTTAGCACTGGAGGGCCGGGCGAGTTCTACAATATGCAAGGGTTTACAAGCTTGCAAATAGGTTTTAAGCTGAGTTCCATGAACATTGTCTAAAATCGTGTTTTTAGGCAAAATCCACAATGCAACCAGTTCGGCATATGCCAGGAGACACTGTTTGAGGGTAACAGACGGGAAACATTTCTTTTCAGCATTTCGCATGAAAACAGGGTCCAAAATCACTGTTAGCACTGGAGGGCCGGGCGAGTTCTACAATATGCAAGGGTTTTCAAGCTTGCAAACAGGTTTTAAGCTGATTTCCATGAACATTGTCTAAAATTGTGTTTTAGGCAAAATCCACAATGCAACCAGTTCGGCATATGCCAGGAGACACTGTTTGAGGGTAACAGACGGGAAACATTTCATTTCAGCATTTCGCATGAAAACAGGGTCCAAAATCACTGTTACACGTTTAGCACTGGAGGGCCGGGCGAGTTCTACAATATGCAAGGGTTTACAAGCTTGCAAATAGGTTTTATGCTGAGTTCCATGAACATTGTCTAAAATCGTGTTTTTAGGCAAAATCCACAATGCAACCAGTTCGGCATATGCCAGGAGACACTGTTTGAGGGTAACAGACGGGAAACATTTCTTTTCAGCATTTCGCATGAAAACAGGGTCCAAAATCACTGTTACACGTTTAGCACTGGAGGGCCGGGCGAGTTCTACAATATGCAAGGGTTTTGAAGCTTGCAAACAGGTTTTTAGCTGAGTTCCATGAACATTGTCTAAAATCGTGTTTTTAGGCTAAATCCACAATGCAACCAGTTCGGCATATGCCAGGGGACACTGTTTGAGGGTAACAGACGGGAAACATTTATTTTCAGCATTTCGCATGAAAACAGGGTCCAAAATCACTGTTACACGTTTAGCACTGGAGGGCCGGGCGAGTTCTACAATATGCAAGGGTTTTCAAGCTTGCAAACAGGTTTTAAGCTGAGTTCCATGAACATTGTCTAAAATCGTGTTTTTAGGCAAAATCCACAATGCAACCAGTTCGGCATATGCCAGGAGACACTGTTTGAGGGTAACAGACGGGAAACATTTCTTTTCAGCATTTCGCATGAAAACAGGGTCCAAAATCACTGTTACACGTTTAGCACTGGAGGGCCGGGCGAGTTCTACAATATGCAAGGGTTTTCAAGCTTGCAAACAGGTTTTAAGCTGATTTCCATGAACATTGTCTAAAATTGTGTTTTAGGCAAAATCCACAATGCAACCAGTTCGGCATATGCCAGGAGACACTGTTTGAGGGTAACAGACGGGAAACATTTCATTTCAGCATTTCGCATGAAAACAGGGTCCAAAATCACTGTTACACGTTTAGCACTGGAGGGCCGGGCGAGTTCTACAACATGCAAGGGTTTACAAGCTTGCAAATAGGTTTTAAGCTGAGTTCCATGAACATTGTCTAAAATCGTGTTTTTAGGCAAAATCCACAATGCAACCAGTTCGGCATATGCCAGGGGACACTGTTTGAGGGTAACAGACGGGAAACATTTATTTTCAGCATTTCGCATGAAAACAGGGTCCAAAATCACTGTTACACGTTTAGCACTGGAGGGCCGGGCGAGTTCTACAATATGCAAGGGTTTTCAAGCTTGCAAACAGGTTTTAAGCTGAGTTCCATGAACATTGTCTAAAATCGTGTTTTTAGGCAAAATCCACAATGCAACCAGTTCGGCATATGCCAGGAGACACTGTTTGAGGGTAACAGACGGGAAACATTTATTTTCAGCATTTCGCATGAAAACAGGGTCCAAAATCACTGTTACACGTTTAGCACTGGAGGGCCGGGCGAGTTCTACAATATGCAAGGGTTTTCAAGCTTGCAAACAGGTTTTAAGCTGATTTCCATGAACATTGTCTAAAATTGTGTTTTAGGCAAAATCCACAATGCAACCAGTTCGGCATATGCCAGGAGACACTGTTTGAGGGTAACAGACGGGAAACATTTCATTTCAGCATTTCGCATGAAAACAGGGTCCAAAATCACTGTTACACGTTTAGCACTGGAGGGCCGGGCGAGTTCTACAACATGCAAGGGTTTACAAGCTTGCAAATAGGTTTTAAGCTGAGTTCCATGAACATTGTCTAAAATCGTGTTTTTAGGCAAAATCCACAATGCAACCAGTTCGGCATATGCCAGGAGACACTGTTTGAGGGTAACAGACGGGAAACATTTCTTTTCAGCATTTCGCATGAAAACAGGGTCCAAAATCACTGTTACACGTTTAGCACTGGAGGGCCGGGCGAGTTCTACAATATGCAAGGGTTTTCAAGCGTGCAAACAGGTTTTAAGCTGAGTTCCATGAATATTGTCTAAAATCGTGTTTTTAGGCAAAATCCACAATGCAACCAGTTCGGCATATGCCAGGAGACACTGTTTGAGGGTAACAGACGGGAAACATTTCTTTTCAGCATTTCGCATGAAAACAGGGTCCAAAATCACTGTTACACGTTTAGCACTGGAGGGCCGGGCGAGTTCTACAATATGCAAGGGTTTTCAAGCTTGCAAACAGGTTTTAAGCTGAGTTCCATGAACATTGTCTAAAATCGTGTTTTTAGGCAAAATCCACAATGCAACCAGTTCGGCATATGCCAGGAGACACTGTTTGAGGGTAACAGACGGGAAACATTTCTTTTCAGCATTTCGCATGAAAACAGGGTCCAAAATCACTGTTACACGTTTAGCACTGGAGGGCCGGGCGAGTTCTACAATATGCAAGGGTTTTCAAGCTTGCAAACAGGTTTTAAGCTGATTTCCATGAACATTGTCTAAAATTGTGTTTTAGGCAAAATCCACAATGCAACCAGTTCGGCATATGCCAGGAGACACTGTTTGAGGGTAACAGACGGGAAACATTTCATTTCAGCATTTCGCATGAAAACAGGGTCCAAAATCACTGTTACACGTTTAGCACTGGAGGGCCGGGTGAGTTCTACAACATGCAAGGGTTTACAAGCTTGCAAATAGGTTTTAAGCTGAGTTCCATGAACATTGTCTAAAATCGTGTTTTTAGGCAAAATCCACAATGCAACCAGTTCGGCATATGCCAGGAGACACTGTTTGAGGGTAACAGACGGGAAACATTTCTTTTCAGCATTTCACATGAAAACAGGGTCCAAAATCACTGTTACACTTTTAGCACTGGAGGGCCGGGCGAGTTCTACAATATGCAAGGGTTTTCAAGCATGCAAACAGGTTTTAAGCTGAGTTCCATGAATATTGTCTAAAATCGTGTTTTTAGGCAAAATCCACAATGCAACCAGTTCGGCATATGCCAGGAGACACTGTTTGAGGGTAACAGACGGGAAACATTTCTTTTCAGCATTTCGCATGAAAACAGGGTCCAAAATCACTGTTACACGTTTAGCACTGGAGGGCCGGGCGAGTTCTACAATATGCAAGGGTTTTGAAGCTTGCAAACAGGTTTTAAGCTGAGTTCCATGAACATTGTCTAAAATCGTGTTTTTAGGCTAAATCCACAATGCAACCAGTTCGGCATATGCCAGGGGACACTGTTTGAGGGTAACAGACGGGAAACATTTATTTTCAGCATTTCGCATGAAAACAGGGTCCAAAATCACTGTTACACGTTTAGCACTGGAGGGCCGGGCGAGTTCTACAATATGCAAGGGTTTTCAAGCTTGCAAACAGGTTTTAAGCTGAGTTCCATGAACATTGTCTAAAATCGTGTTTTTAGGCTAAATCCACAATGCAACCAGTTCGGCATATGCCAGGGGACACTGTTTGAGGGTAACAGACGGGAAACATTTATTTTCAGCATTTCGCATGAAAACAGGGTCCAAAATCACTGTTACACGTTTAGCACTGGAGGGCCGGGCGAGTTCTACAATATGCAAGGGTTTTCAAGCTTGCAAACAGGTTTTAAGCTGAGTTCCATGAACATTGTCTAAAATCGTGTTTTTAGGCAAAATCCACAATGCAACCAGTTCGGCATATGCCAGGAGACACTGTTTGAGGGTAAAAGACGGGAAACATTTCTTTTCAGCATTTCGCATGAAAACAGGGTCCAAAATCACTGTTACACGTTTAGCACTGGAGGGCCGGGCGAGTTCTACAATATGCAAGGGTTTTCAAGCTTGCAAACAGGTTTTAAGCTGATTTCCATGAACATTGTCTAAAATTGTGTTTTAGGCAAAATCCACAATGCAACCAGTTCGGCATATGCCAGGAGACACTGTTTGAGGGTAACAGACGGGAAACATTTCATTTCAGCATTTCGCATGAAAACAGGGTCCAAAATCACTGTTACACGTTTAGCACTGGAGGGCCGGGCGAGTTCTACAACATGCAAGGGTTTACAAGCTTGCAAATAGGTTTTAAGCTGAGTTCCATGAACATTGTCTAAAATCGTGTTTTTAGGCAAAATCCACAATGCAACCAGTTCGGCATATGCCAGGAGACACTGTTTGAGGGTAACAGACAGGAAACATTTCTTTTCAGCATTTCGCATGAAAACAGGGTCCAAAATCACTGTTACACGTTTAGCACTGGAGGGCCGGGCGAGTTCTACAATATGCAAGGGTTTTCAAGCGTGCAAACAGGTTTTAAGCTGAGTTCCATGAATATTGTCTAAAATCGTGTTTTTAGGCAAAATCCACAATGCAACCAGTTCGGCATATGCCAGGAGACACTGTTTGAGGGTAACAGACGGGAAACATTTCTTTTCAGCATTTCGCATGAAAACAGGGTCCAAAATCACTGTTACACGTTTAGCACTGGAGGGCCGGGCGAGTTCTACAATATGCAAGGGTTTTCAAGCTTGCAAACAGGTTTTAAGCTGAGTTCCATGAATATTGTCTAAAATCGTGTTTTTAGGCAAAATCCACAATGCAACCAGTTCGGCATATGCCAGGAGACACTGTTTGAGGGTAACAGACGGGAAACATTTCTTTTCAGCATTTCGCATGAAAACAGGGTCCAAAATCACTGTTACACGTTTAGCACTGGAGGGCCGGGCGAGTTCTACAATATGCAAGGGTTTTCAAGCTTGCAAACAGGTTTTAAGCTGAGTTCCATGAACATTGTCTAAAATGGTGTTTTAGGCCAAATCCACAATGCAACCAGTTCGGCATATGCCAGGAGACACTGTTTGAGGGTAACAGACGGGAAACATTTCATTTCAGCATTTCGCATGAAAACAGGGTCCAAAATCACTGTTACACGTTTAGCACTGGAGGGCCGGGCGAGTTCTACAACATGCAAGGGTTTACAAGCTTACAAATAGGTTTTAAGCTGAGTTCCATGAACATTGTCTAAAATCGTGTTTTTAGGCAAAATCCACAATGCAACCAGTTCGGCATATGCCAGGAGACACTGTTTGAGGGTTACAGACGGGAAACATTTCTTTTCAGCATTTCGCATGAAAACAGGGTCCAAAATCACTGTTACACGTTTAGCACTGGAGGGCCGGGCGAGTTCTACAATATGCAAGGGTTTTCAAGCGTGCAAACAGGTTTTAAGCTGAGTTCCATGAATATTGTCTAAAATCGTGTTTTTAGGCAAAATCCACAATGCAACCAGTTCGGCATATGCCAGGAGACACTGTTTGAGGGTAACAGACGGAAAACATTTATTTTCAGCATTTCGCATGAAAACAGGGTCCAAAATCACTGTTACACGTTTAGCACTGGAGGGCCGGGCGAGTTCTACAATATGCAAGGGTTTTCAAGCTTGCAAACAGGTTTTAAGCTGAGTTCCATGAATATTGTCTAAAATCGTGTTTTTAGGCAAAATCCACAATGCAACCAGTTCGGCATATGCCAGGAGACACTGTTTGAGGGTAACAGACGGGAAACATTTCTTTTCAGCATTTCGCATGAAAACAGGGTCCAAAATCACTGTTACACGTTTAGCACTGGAGGGCCGGGCGAGTTCTACAATATGCAAGGGTTTTCAAGCTTGCAAACAGGTTTTAAGCTGATTTCCATGAACATTGTCTAAAATGGTGTTTTAGGCCAAATCCACAATGCAACCAGTTCGGCATATGCCAGGAGACACTGTTTGAGGGTAACAGACGGGAAACATTTCTTTTCAGCATTTCGAATGAAAACAGGGTCCAAAATCACTGTTACACGTTTAGCACTGGAGGGCCGGGCGAGTTCTACAATATGCAATGGTTTTCAAGCTTGCAAACAGGTTTTAAGCTGAGTTCCATGAATATTGTCTAAAATCGTGTTTTTAGGCAAAATCCACAATGCAACCTGTTCGGCATATGCCAGGAGACACTGTTTGAGGGTAACAGACGGGAAACATTTCTTTTCAGCATTTCGCATGAAAACAGGGTCCAAAATCACTGTTACACGTTTAGCACTGGAGGGCCGGGCGAGTTCTACAATATGCAAGGGTTTTCAAGCGTGCAAACAGGTTTTAAGCTGAGTTCCATGAATATTGTCTAAAATCGTGTTTTTAGGCAAAATCCACTGTCACGGTTCAGACAGACGACCAGAGGACCACAATTGCGTCACACCAGAAAGTTTATTAAACTTAAGGGAAAAGGGAAGTAGGGAGTGAATGAAGGCTCCAGGGGTAACAGGGATCCCGTCCAATGCGCTGGGTCTGTGCCCCCCCCAGTGGCAGCGATGCGTCCTATGAAGCCGGTGGTGGGTGGTCCAGAAGTCCTGGGGGGGGGAGACACAGACACAACAGGGCGGAATGAAACAAGGCAGCAGTACAGTTCAAGGGAAATCCAAAATACGTAGTAGCAAGGCAGAAGGCTGGTCAGAGTTACCGGGATTGAAGAGTAGTCAGGAGTCGTAATGGCAGAAGCAGGTCTGGATCTCCTGAGGCAGAAGAGTATCCAAAAAACAGGCAGGTCCGGGGTCACAAAACCAGGGTGAGCCAGAAGCGCGAGCAAACAGGTTCCGGGTGTGAGCTTTGCAGGCGATCTGACACCGGAGAGCTGAAAGACAGGGCCTTAAATACTGGGAGAGGTAGTGGGTAATGCAGCGCAGCTGGCAGAGTAATTAGAGCAGAGCAGAGCAGGGACAGGTGGAGCTAGTTAGGCTGAGTAGAGAGAGTGGTGAGCAGAGTGGAAGAAAATTAAGGTGGTAACCCGGTGGAGTGAGAGGCCCATGACAGAACCCCCCCCCCAAGGGACGGCCCCAGAAGTCCCAAGAGCAACACCACGCCGGGCGGGAGGAGGGGAGCCGGAGGAGGGCTAGAACTCCTCCGAACGGTCCGAGTGAACGTCCTCATCCTCGGAGGAAGCCGGAGGGCCATGGTCGGGAGATGGGACAGGTCCCGAGACAGGATCAGGCACAGGACAGGAAGCCGAGCGGGCAGGACGGTTAGGGACCCCTCTGGGGCGGCCCCTACGGATTGCAGGTTGATCAGGATGCCGTTGGTGGAAAGCGGTGATGAGAGTCCTATCCACAATCCGACTAGCTGGCACCCAGGTCCTTTCCTCAGGTCCATAGCCCTCCCAGTCAATGAGGTACTGGAGACCCCTACCCCTCCGTCTGGACCGAAGCAGGCGGCGGACGGTGTAAACCAGACCACCATCGACGAGCCGTGGAGGAGGAGGACCAGGCGCAGCAGGGACCAGCGGACTCTCATGGATGGGCTTAATCTTAGACACATGGAAAGTGGGGTGCACCCTCAGGGAATTAGGCAGTTGGAGCCGGACAGCAGTTGGGCTAATCACTCTTATGATAGGGAATGGGCCAATGAACCGAGGTGCCAGCTTCTGCGACTCCACCCTGAGTGGCAGGTTCTTCGATGACAACCACACCCTTTGACCAACATGGTAGGTGGGAGCAGGAATTCTCCGACGGTTGGCCCCGGTAGTGTAGCTGGCAACGGATCTGAGGAGTGTGGCTCGGGCTTGTGACCAGGTGCGGCGACATCGACGGGCAAAAGCAAGTGCAGATGGGCAAGTAACCTCCTCTTCCTGGCTGGCAAATAGAGGAGGCTGGTATCCATAAACACATTGGAAAGGGGACATACCGATGGCAGAGCAGGTCAGAGAATTGTGTGCGTACTCCACCCATGTCAATTGCTGCGACCAGGAGTGGGGGTTGCGTGAAGTCATGCATCGCAGTGCCTTCTCGAGCTCCTGATTAGCCCGCTCTGACTGCCCATTGGATTGGGGATGGAATCCGGAAGTCAGACTGACTGTGGCTCCCAGCAGGTGACAGAACTCCTTCCAAAAAGCGGAGGAGAATTGTGGACCACGGTCAGAAACTACATCCTTTGGCAGTCCGTGGATCCGGAAGACGTGTTCCAGGACCACCTGGGCGGTCTCCTTGGCGGTTGGGAGCTTGGGGAGGGGAATGAAGTGTGCCATCTTGCTGAAACGGTCAACGATGGTGAGAATGACGGTCATGCCACTTGAAGGGGGCAGCCCCGTGACAAAGTCAAGGGCGATGTGAGACCAGGGACGTCTGGGCACAGGCAGGGGCTGCAGCAATCCGGCTGGGGGCTGGCAGGACGACTTGTGTTGGTTGCAGATGGGGCAGGCTTGGACGAATTCCCGTACATCCTTCCTCAGAGAGGGCCACCAGAACCTCTGGGCGAGCAGGTTGTAAGTGCGGGTGGAGCCAGGGTGACAAGCTAGGCGGGAGTCATGTCCCCACTGAACGACCTGGGACCTCAGGTCTTCGGGGACAAAAAGGCGGTCAGCTGGGACCTGGCTGGTTACGGAGAGCCTCCAGCACCTGTTCCTCAACAGCCCAGGTCAGAGCTGCAACGATGCAGGGACTTGGCAGAATCGACACAGGGTCCTTGGAGGGGGTGTCATCCTTCTGGAATTGACGGGAGAGGGCGTCTGGCTTGGTGTTGCGTGATCCAGGCCGGTATGACAGAGTGAAATTAAACCTGGTGAAGAACAGGGCCCAGCGGGACTGCCTGGAGTTCAACCGTTTGGCCGTGCGGATGTACTCCAAGTTCTTATGATCGGTCCAAACGAGAAATGGAATGGTGGACCCCTCCAGCCAGTGACGCCACTCCTCCAAGGCAAGCTTCACAGCCAGCAGCTCACGGTTCCCTATGTCGTAATTGCACTCAGAGGGGGACAACCGACGTGAGAAAAAGGCACAGGGATGGAGCTTCCTATCCTCCGCAGCCCACTGAGAAATCACAGCACCAACTCCCACATCCGAGGCGTCCACCTCCACAATGAATTGCCGGTCCACATCAGGCATCTGGAGGATGGGAGCGGAGGTGAACCTCACCTTGAGGGTACTGAAGGCTTTGTCGGCTGCTGGGGTCCAGGTGAAGGGTTGCTTGGTGCTGGTTAGAGCAGTGAGAGGGGCAGCAACGGTACTGTAGTTCCGGATAAACTTCCTATAGAAGTTAGCAAACCCCAGAAACTGTTGCAGCTTCTTTCTGTTCTCCGGAACTGGCCATGAAGTGACTGCTGATACTTTGGCAGGATCCATTTGGATACTTCCCTCTGCCACTATGTACCCCAGGAAGGCCACTGTCTTGACGTGAAACTCACATTTCTCTGCCTTGGCGTAGAGGGAATTCTCCAGAAGACGATGAAGGACTTGCTGGACATGGCGGGTGTGTTCAGACAGGTTTCTGGAGTAGATCAAGATGTCATCCAGGTAAACGAAGACAAACTTGTTTAACATGTCCCGCAGTACATCATTCACTAGAGCCTGGAACACAGCAGGAGCATTGGTGAGGCCAAAAGGCATAACCAGATACTCGTAGTGGCCTGTTGGTGTATTGAATGCGGTTTTCCATTCATCTCCCTCCCGGATCCGCACTAGGTGGTAAGCGTTTCTGAGATCCAACTTGGTAAAAACAGTGGCTCCCTGGAGCAACTCAAAAGCAGAGGTGAGCAGAGGCAGAGGGTAACGGTTTTTCACTGTGATGTCGTTGAGTCCCCTGTAGTCGATGCAGGGGCGAAGAGATCCGTCCTTCTTCCCCACAAAGAAGAAGCCAGCACCAGCAGGAGATGAAGATGAACGGATTAATCCTGCGGACAGAGAGCCATTGATGTAGTCCTCCATGGACCTTCTTTCAGGAGCAGACAACGAATAAAGACGACCCTTTGGAGGAGCTGTTCCAGGGAGGAGGTCGATGGCACAGTCGTACGGTCGGTGAGGGGGCAGAGATGTGGCTCTTGCTTTGTTAAACACCTCTCTGAGACCATGGTAGCATTCTGGGACATTGGAGAGGTCAGGAGCGGAGTTAGTAGGTACTGGCCGAGGGGGTAGTGCGGCAGCAAGCAGGCAGGTTCGGTGGCAGTCCTCTCCCCACTCCCTGATCACCCCGGTCACCCAGTCGAGCTGAGGGTTGTGCCGGCGGAGCCATGGGTAACCCAGGATGAGGGGTTGGCCTGGAGAGGGGAGCAGGTGAAACTGGATAGTTTCTTGATGGTTTCCGGACAGACCCATCGAGACCGGGGCCGTGACATGAGTGACCGATCCGAGTAAGTGTCCGTCCAGTGCCCGGGCAGGAATAGGAGGTGTCAAACGGAGGTTCTCCAGTCCCAGTTGGCGTGCCAGCTTGATGTCCATTATGTTGGCTTCGGCGCCAGAATCCACCAGAGCAGCCAGGGTGTGAGTTGAGTCAGAGAGGCGGAGGTGAACTTGCAGCAGGGGTTTGCGGTCGGAGGACTGGATGGTCATTGAACTCAACCGGACTCCCCCTATGCCCGGTGAGCTTCGGCCCTTTAAAGGGCAGGTTACCACACGATGTCCATCACCTCCACAATAGAGGCAGAGGTTTGAGGTGAAGCGGCGCTGGCGCTCTGCAGGAGTGAGAGAGGCTCGCCCAATCTCCATAGGCTCAGACTGATCAAGCTGACCTGGGTGAGTGGCAGTAGATGACAGGAGCCCAGTCGGATCTCTCCGAATGCCGGTAGTAGGTGGACCTTGGCGCCCCCTCTCACGACGACGGGTCTGTATCCTTCTGTCGATCCTGACAGTCAGTGCGATGGCTTCATCAAGAGTGGAAGGCAGTTCATGGGAGACCAACTCGTCCTTGATATAGTCAGCCAAACTATGGAAGAACGCGTCCACCAACGATGGTGTGTTCCAAGAACTTCGTCTAGCCAGGGTTCGGAAGTCGATGGAATGGTCTGCGACTGTACGTCTGCCTTGTCGAATACTGAACAGTTCACGAGACGCCTCTGCGGTGGGTGAATCCAGGTCAAACACCTTCAGCATCTCCTCAGCAAACAGGTCGAAGGTTGCACATGCGGGGGTTTGACGTTCGAACTCTGCTGTTCCCCAGAGTCGAGCTCGGCCCGTCAGGTGAGTGATGGCATACCCAACTTTAGCCCCCTCCGTGGCGAAGGTCCTTGGCTGCAAGGAGAACTGAAGTCGGCAGCTAGTCAGGAATGGCCGGACCTGGGTTGAATCGCCGTTGAACCGCTCGGGGTTTCCAATCTTGGGTTCCGGAGCAGCGGCTGCAATGACCGGGGCAGGTAACTCGGGGGCAGGGCTGGTGGGCAGACTGGCTGGGGTAAGGTTGGTGAGGAGTTGAATGATCATGGCGAGTTGTTGTTGCTGCTGCTGGAACTGCTGCTCATGCTCATCGGTTTCCATGTCGGGGAAAGTGTGCGCTGAGTCCATAATGGTCAGATCGTACTGTCACGGTTCAGACAGACGACCAGAGGACCACAATTGCGTCACACCAGAAAGTTTATTAAACTTAAGGGAAAAGGGAAGTAGGGAGTGAATGAAGGCTCCAGGGGTAACAGGGATCCCGTCCAATGCGCTGGGTCTGTGCCCCCCCCAGTGGCAGCGATGCGTCCTATGAAGCCGGTGGTGGGTGGTCCAGAAGTCCTGGGGGGGGGAGACACAGACACAACAGGGCGGAATGAAACAAGGCAGCAGTACAGTTCAAGTGAAATCCAAAATACGTAGTAGCAAGGCAGAAGGCTGGTCAGAGTTACCGGGATTGAAGAGTAGTCAGGAGTCGTAATGGCAGAAGCAGGTCTGGATCTCCTGAGGCAGAAGAGTATCCAAAAAACAGGCAGGTCCGGGGTCACAAAACCAGGGTGAGCCAGAAGCGCGAGCAAACAGGTTCCGGGTGTGAGCTTTGCAGGCGATCTGACACCGGAGAGCTGAAAGACAGGGCCTTAAATACTGGGAGAGGTAGTGGGTAATGCAGCGCAGCTGGCAGAGTAATTAGAGCAGAACAGAGCAGGGACAGGTGGAGCTAGTTAGGCTGAGTAGAGAGAGTGGTGAGCAGAGTGGAAGAAAATTAAGGTGGTAACCCGGTGGAGTGAGAGGCCCATGACATCCACAATGCAACCAGTTCGGCATATGCCAGGAGACACTGTTTGAGGGTAACAGACGGGAAACATTTCTTTTCAGCATTTCGCATGAAAACAGGGTCCAAAATCACTGTTACACGTTTAGCACTGGAGGGCCGGGCGAGTTCTACAATATGCAAGGGTTTTCAAGCTTGCAAACAGGTTTTAAGCTGAGTTCCATGAATATTGTCTAAAATCGTGTTTTTAGGCAAAATCCACAATGCAACCAGTTCGGCATATGCCAGGAGACACTGTTTGAGGGTAACAGACGGGAAACATTTCTTTTCAGCATTTCGCATGAAAACAGGGTCCAAAATCACTGTTACACTTTTAGCACTGGAGGGCCGGGCGAGTTCTACAATATGCAAGGGTTTTCAAGCTTGCAAACAGGTTTTAAGCTGAGTTCCATGAACATTGTCTAAAATGGTGTTTTAGGCCAAATCCACAATGCAACCAGTTCGGCATATGCCAGGAGACACTGTTTGAGGGTAACAGACGGGAAACATTTCATTTTAGCATTTCGCATGAAAACAGGGTCCAAAATCACTGTTACACGTTTAGCACTGGAGGGCCGGGCGAGTTCTACAACATGCAAGGGTTTACAAGCTTGCAAATAGGTTTTAAGCTGAGTTCCATGAACATTGTCTAAAATCGTGTTTTTAGGCAAAATCCACAATGCAACCAGTTCGGCATATGCCAGGAGACACTGTTTGAGGGTAACAGACGGGAAACATTTCTTTTCAGCATTTCGCATGAAAACAGGGTCCAAAATCACTGTTACACGTTTAGCACTGGAGGGCCGGGCGAGTTCTACAATATGCAAGGGTTTTCAAGCGTGCAAACAGGTTTTAAGCTGAGTTCCATGAATATTGTCTAAAATCGTGTTTTTAGGCAAAATCCACAATGCAACCAGTTCGGCATATGCCAGGAGACACTGTTTGAGGGTAACAGACGGAAAACATTTATTTTCAGCATTTCGCATGAAAACAGGGTCCAAAATCACTGTTACACGTTTAGCACTGGAGGGCCGGGCGAGTTCTACAATATGCAAGGGTTTTCAAGCTTGCAAACAGGTTTTAAGCTGAGTTCCATGAATATTGTCTAAAATCGTGTTTTTAGGCAAAATCCACAATGCAACCAGTTCGGCATATGCCAGGAGACACTGTTTGAGGGTAACAGACGGGAAACATTTCTTTTCAGCATTTCGCATGAAAACAGGGTCCAAAATCACTGTTACACGTTTAGCACTGGAGGGCCGGGCGTGTTCTACAATATGCAAGGGTTTTCAAGCTTGCAAACAGGTTTTAAGCTGATTTCCATGAACATTGTCTAAAATGGTGTTTTAGGCCAAATCCACAATGCAACCAGTTCGGCATATGCCAGGAGACACTGTTTGAGGGTAACAGACGGGAAACATTTATTTTCAGCATTTCGAATGAAAACAGGGTCCAAAATCACTGTTACACGTTTAGCACTGGAGGGCCGGGCGAGTTCTACAATATGCAATGGTTTTCAAGCTTGCAAACAGGTTTTAAGCTGAGTTCCATGAATATTGTCTAAAATCGTGTTTTTAGGCAAAATCCACAATGCAACCTGTTCGGCGTATGCCAGGAGACACTGTTTGAGGGTAACAGACGGGAAACATTTCTTTTCAGCATTTCGCATGAAAACAGGGTCCAAAATCACTGTTACACGTTTAGCACTGGAGGGCCGGGCGAGTTCTACAATATGCAAGGGTTTTCAAGCTTGCAAACAGGTTTTAAGCTGAGACCATGAATATTGTCTAAAATCGTGTGTTTTTAGGCAAAATCCACAATGCAACCAGTTCGGCATATGCCAGGAGACACTGTTTGAGGGTAACAGACGGGAAACATTTCTTTTCAGCATTTCGCATGAAAACAGGGTCCAAAATCACTGTTACACGTTTAGCACTGGAGGGCCGGGCGAGTTCTACAATATGCAAGGGTTTTCAAGCTTGCAAACAGGTTTTAAGCTGAGTTCCATGAATATTGTCTAAAATCGTGTTTTTAGGCAAAATCCACAATGCAACCAGTTCGGCATATGCCAGGAGACACTGTTTGAGGGTAACAGACGGGAAACATTTCTTTTCAGCATTTCGCATGAAAACAGGGTCCAAAATCACTGTTACACGTTTAGCACTGGAGGGCCGGGCGAGTTCTACAATATGCAAGGGTTTTCAAGCTTGCAAACAGGTTTTAAGCTGATTTCCATGAACATTGTCTAAAATGGTGTTTTAGGCCAAATCCACAATGCAACCAGTTCGGCATATGCCAGGAGACACTGTTTGAGGGTAACAGACGGGAAACATTTCATTTCAGCATTTCGCATGAAAACAGGGTCCAAAATCACTGTTACACGTTTAGCACTGGAGGGCCGGGCGAGTTCTACAACATGCAAGGGTTTACAAGCTTGCAAATAGGTTTTAAGCTGAGTTCCATGAACATTGTCTAAAATCGTGTTTTTAGGCAAAATCCACAATGCAACCAGTTCGGCATATGCCAGGAGACACTGTTTGAGGGTAACAGACGGGAAACATTTCTTTTCAGCATTTCGCATGAAAACAGGGTCCAAAATCACTGTTACACGTTTAGCACTGGAGGGCCGGGCGAGTTCTACAATAAGCAAGGGTTTTCAAGCGTGCAAACAGGTTTTAAGCTGAGTTCCATGAATATTGTCTAAAATCGTGTTTTTAGGCAAAATCCACAATGCAACCAGTTCGGCATATGCCAGGAGACACTGTTTGAGGGTAACAGACGGAAAACATTTATTTTCAGCATTTCGCATGAAAACAGGGTCCAAAATCACTGTTACACGTTTAGCACTGGAGGGCCGGGCGAGTTCTACAATATGCAAGGGTTTTCAAGCTTGCAAACAGGTTTTAAGCTGAGTTCCATGAATATTGTCTAAAATCGTGTTTTTAGGCAAAATCCACAATGCAACCAGTTCGGCATATGCCAGGAGACACTGTTTGAGGGTAACAGACGGGAAACATTTCTTTTCAGCATTTCGCATGAAAACAGGGTCCAAAATCACTGTTACACGTTTAGCACTGGAGGGCCGGGCGAGTTCTACAATATGCAAGGGTTTTCAAGCTTGCAAACAGGTTTTAAGCTGAGTTCCATGAATATTGTCTGAAATCGTGTTTTTAGGCAAAATCCACAATGCAACCAGTTCGGCATATGCCAGGAGACACTGTTTGAGGGTAACAGACGGGAAACATTTCTTTTCAGCATTTCGCATGAAAACAGGGTCCAAAATCACTGTTACACGTTTAGCACTGGAGGGCCGGGCGAGTTCTACAATATGCAAGGGTTTTCAAGCTTGCAAACAGGTTTTAAGCTGAGACCATGAATATTGTCTAAAATCGTGTGTTTTTAGGCAAAATCCACAATGCAACCAGTTCGGCATATGCCAGGAGACACTGTTTGAGGGTAACAGACGGGAAACATTTCTTTTCAGCATTTCGCATGAAAACAGGGTCCAAAATCACTGTTACACGTTTAGCACTGGAGGGCCGGGCGAGTTCTACAATATGCAAGGGTTTTCAAGCTTGCAAACAGGTTTTAAGCTGAGTTCCATGAATATTGTCTAAAATCGTGTTTTTAGGCAAAATCCACAATGCAACCAGTTCGGCATATGCCAGGAGACACTGTTTGAGGGTAACAGACGGGAAACATTTCTTTTCAGCATTTCGCATGAAAACAGGGTCCAAAATCACTGTTACACGTTTAGCACTGGAGGGCCGGGCGAGTTCTACAATATGCAAGGGTTTTCAAGCTTGCAAACAGGTTTTAAGCTGATTTCCATGAACATTGTCTAAAATGGTGTTTTAGGCCAAATCCACAATGCAACCAGTTCGGCATATGCCAGGAGACACTGTTTGAGGGTAACAGACGGGAAACATTTCATTTCAGCATTTCGCATGAAAACAGGGTCCAAAATCACTGTTACACGTTTAGCACTGGAGGGCCGGGCGAGTTCTACAACATGCAAGGGTTTACAAGCTTGCAAATAGGTTTTAAGCTGAGTTCCATGAACATTGTCTAAAATCGTGTTTTTAGGCAAAATCCACAATGCAACCAGTTCGGCATATGCCAGGAGACACTGTTTGAGGGTAACAGACGGGAAACATTTCTTTTCAGCATTTCGCATGAAAACAGGGTCCAAAATCACTGTTACACGTTTAGCACTGGAGGGCCGGGCGAGTTCTACAATAAGCAAGGGTTTTCAAGCGTGCAAACAGGTTTTAAGCTGAGTTCCATGAATATTGTCTAAAATCGTGTTTTTAGGCAAAATCCACAATGCAACCAGTTCGGCATATGCCAGGAGACACTGTTTGAGGGTAACAGATGGAAAACATTTATTTTCAGCATTTCGCATGAAAACAGGGTCCAAAATCACTGTTACACGTTTAGCACTGGAGGGCCGGGCGAGTTCTACAATATGCAAGGGTTTTCAAGCTTGCAAACAGGTTTTAAGCTGAGTTCCATGAATATTGTCTAAAATCGTGTTTTTAGGCAAAATCCACAATGCAACCAGTTCGGCATATGCCAGGAGACACTGTTTGAGGGTAACAGACGGGAAACATTTCTTTTCAGCATTTCGCATGAAAACAGGGTCCAAAATCACTGTTACACGTTTAGCACTGGAGGGCCGGGCGAGTTCTACAATATGCAAGGGTTTTCAAGCTTGCAAACAGGTTTTAAGCTGATTTCCATGAACATTGTCTAAAATGGTGTTTTAGGCCAAATCCACAATGCAACCAGTTCGGCATATGCCAGGAGACACTGTTTGAGGGTAACAGACGGGAAACATTTCTTTTCAGCATTTCGAATGAAAACAGGGTCCAAAATCACTGTTACACGTTTAGCACTGGAGGGCCGGGCGAGTTCTACAATATGCAATGGTTTTCAAGCTTGCAAACAGGTTTTAAGCTGAGTTCCATGAATATTGTCTAAAATCGTGTTTTTAGGCAAAATCCACAATGCAACCTGTTCGGCATATGCCAGGAGACACTGTTTGAGGGTAACAGACGGGAAACATTTCTTTTCAGCATTTCGCATGAAAACAGGGTCCAAAATCACTGTTACACGTTTAGCACTGGAGGGCCGGGCGAGTTCTACAATATGCAAGGGTTTTCAAGCTTGCAAACAGGTTTTAAGCTGAGACCATGAATATTGTCTAAAATCGTGTGTTTTTAGGCAAAATCCACAATGCAACCAGTTCGTCATATGCCAGGAGACACTGTTTGAGGGTAACAGACGGGAAACATTTATTTTCACCATTTCGTATGAAAACAGGGTCCAAAATCACTGTTACACGTTTAGCACTGGAGGGCCGGGCGAGTTCTACAATATGCAAGGGTTTTCAAGCTTGCAAACAGGTTTTAAGCTGATTTCCATTAACATTGTCTAAAATTGTGTTTTAGGCAAAATCCACAATGCAACCAGTTCGGCATATGCCAGGAGACACTGTTTGAGGGTAACAGACGGGAAACATTTCATTTCAGCATTTCGCATGAAAACAGGGTCCAAAATCACTGTTACACGTTTAGCACTGGAGGGCCGGGCGAGTTCTACAACATGCAAGGGTTTACAAGCTTGCAAATAGGTTTTAAGCTGAGTTCCATGAACATTGTCTAAAATCGTGTTTTTAGGCAAAATCCACAATGCAACCAGTTCGGCATATGCCAGGAGACACTGTTTGAGGGTAACAGACGGGAAACATTTCTTTTCAGAATTTCGCATGAAAACAGGGTCCAAAATCACTGTTAGCACTGGAGGGCCGGGCGAGTTCTACAATATGCAAGGGTTTTCAAGCTTGCAAACAGGTTTTAAGCTGATTTCCATGAACATTGTCTAAAATTGTGTTTTAGGCAAAATCCACAATGCAACCAGTTCGGCATATGCCAGGAGACACTGTTTGAGGGTAACAGACGGGAAACATTTCATTTCAGCATTTCGCATGAAAACAGGGTCCAAAATCACTGTTACACGTTTAGCACTGGAGGGCCGGGCGAGTTCTACAATATGCAAGGGTTTACAAGCTTGCAAATAGGTTTTAAGCTGAGTTCCATGAACATTGTCTAAAATCGTGTTTTTAGGCAAAATCCACAATGCAACTAGTTCGGCATATGCCAGGAGACACTGTTTGAGGGTAACAGACGGGAAACATTTCTTTTCAGCATTTCGCATGAAAACAGGGTCCAAAATCACTGTTACACGTTTAGCACTGGAGGGCCGGGCGAGTTCTACAATATGCAAGGGTTTTGAAGCTTGCAAACAGGTTTTAAGCTGAGTTCCATGAACATTGTCTAAAATCGTGTTTTTAGGCTAAATCCACAATGCAACCAGTTCGGCATATGCCAGGGGACACCGTTTGAGGGTAACAGACGGGAAACATTTATTTTCAGCATTTCGCATGAAAACAGGGTCCAAAATCACTGTTACACGTTTAGCACTGGAGGGCCGGGCGAGTTCTACAATATGCAAGGGTTTTCAAGCTTGCAAACAGGTTTTAAGCTGAGTTCCATGAACATTGTCTAAAATCGTGTTTTTAGGCAAAATCCACAATGCAACCAGTTCGGCATATGCCAGGAGACACTGTTTGAGGGTAACAGACGGGAAACATTTCTTTTCAGCATTTCGCATGAAAACAGGGTCCAAAATCACTGTTACACGTTTAGCACTGGAGGGCCGGGCGAGTTCTACAATATGCAAGGGTTTTCAAGCTTGCAAACAGGTTTTAAGCTGATTTCCATGAACATTGTCTAAAATTGTGTTTTAGGCTAAATCCACAATGCAACCAGTTCGGCATATGCCAGGAGACACTGTTTGAGGGTAACAGACGGGAAACATTTCATTTCAGCATTTCGCATGAAAACAGGGTCCAAAATCACTGTTACACGTTTAGCACTGGAGGGCCGGGCGAGTTCTACAACATGCAAGGGTTTACAAGCTTGCAAATAGGTTTTAAGCTGAGTTCCATGAACATTGTCTAAAATCGTGTTTTTAGGCTAAATCCACAATGCAACCAGTTCGGCATATGCCAGGGGACACTGTTTGAGGGTAACAGACGGGAAACATTTATTTTCAGCATTTCGCATGAAAACAGGGTCCAAAATCACTGTTACACGTTTAGCACTGGAGGGCCGGGCGAGTTCTACAATATGCAAGGGTTTTCAAGCTTGCAAACAGGTTTTAAGCTGAGTTCCATGAACATTGTCTAAAATCGTGTTTTTAGGCAAAATCCACAATGCAACCAGTTCGGCATATGCCAGGAGACACTGTTTGAGGGTAACAGACGGGAAACATTTATTTTCAGCATTTCGCATGAAAACAGGGTCCAAAATCACTGTTACACGTTTAGCACTGGAGGGCCGGGCGAGTTCTACAATATGCAAGGGTTTTCAAGCTTGCAAACAGGTTTTAAGCTGAGACCATGAATATTGTCTAAAATCGTGTGTTTTTAGGCAAAATCCACAATGCAACCAGTTCGTCATATGCCAGGAGACACTGTTTGAGGGTAACAGACGGGAAACATTTATTTTCACCATTTCGTATGAAAACAGGGTCCAAAATCACTGTTACACGTTTAGCACTGGAGGGCCGGGCGAGTTCTACAATATGCAAGGGTTTTCAAGCTTGCAAACAGGTTTTAAGCTGATTTCCATTAACATTGTCTAAAATTGTGTTTTAGGCAAAATCCACAATGCAACTAGTTCGGCATATGCCAGGAGACACTGTTTGAGGGTAACAGACGGGAAACATTTCATTTCAGCATTTCGCATGAAAACAGGGTCCAAAATCACTGTTACACGTTTAGCACTGGAGGGCCGGGCGAGTTCTACAACATGCAAGGGTTTACAAGCTTGCAAATAGGTTTTAAGCTGAGTTCCATGAACATTGTCTAAAATCGTGTTTTTAGGCAAAATCCACAATGCAACCAGTTCGGCATATGCCAGGAGACACTGTTTGAGGGTAACAGACGGGAAACATTTCTTTTCAGAATTTCGCATGAAAACAGGGTCCAAAATCACTGTTAGCACTGGAGGGCCGGGCGAGTTCTACAATATGCAAGGGTTTTCAAGCTTGCAAACAGGTTTTAAGCTGATTTCCATGAACATTGTCTAAAATTGTGTTTTAGGCAAAATCCACAATGCAACCAGTTCGGCATATGCCAGGAGACACTGTTTGAGGGTAACAGACGGGAAACATTTCTTTTCAGCATTTTGCATGAAAACAGGGTCCAAAATCACTGTTACACGTTTAGCACTGGAGGGCCGGGCGAGTTCTACAATATGCAAGGGTTTACAAGCTTGCAAACAGGTTTTAAGCTGAGTTCCATGAACATTGTCTAAAATCGTGTTTTTAGGCTAAATCCACAATGCAACCAGTTCGGCATATGCCAGGGGACACCGTTTGAGGGTAACAGACGGGAAACATTTATTTTCAGCATTTCGCATGAAAACAGGGTCCAAAATCACTGTTACACGTTTAGCACTGGAGGGCCGGGCGAGTTCTACAATATGCAAGGGTTTTCAAGCTTGCAAACAGGTTTTAAGCTGAGTTCCATGAACATTGTCTAAAATCGTGTTTTTAGGCAAAATCCACAATGCAACCAGTTCGGCATATGCCAGGAGACACTGTTTGAGGGTAACAGACGGGAAACATTTCTTTTCAGCATTTCGCATGAAAACAGGGTCCAAAATCACTGTTACACGTTTAGCACTGGAGGGCCGGGCGAGTTCTACAATATGCAAGGGTTTTCAAGCTTGCAAACAGGTTTTAAGCTGATTTCCATGAACATTGTCTAAAATTGTGTTTTAGGCTAAATCCACAATGCAACCAGTTCGGCATATGCCAGGAGACACTGTTTGAGGGTAACAGACGGGAAACATTTCATTTCAGCATTTCGCATGAAAACAGGGTCCAAAATCACTGTTACACGTTTAGCACTGGAGGGCCGGGCGAGTTCTACAACATGCAAGGGTTTACAAGCTTGCAAATAGGTTTTAAGCTGAGTTCCATGAACATTGTCTAAAATCGTGTTTTTAGGCTAAATCCACAATGCAACCAGTTCGGCATATGCCAGGGGACACTGTTTGAGGGTAACAGACGGGAAACATTTATTTTCAGCATTTCGCATGAAAACAGGGTCCAAAATCACTGTTACAAGTTTAGCACTGGAGGGCCGGGCGAGTTCTACAATATGCAAGGGTTTTCAAGCTTGCAAACAGGTTTT
Organism: Coregonus lavaretus; assembly: GCF_964263955.1. Lineage (NCBI taxonomy): Eukaryota > Metazoa > Chordata > Actinopteri > Salmoniformes > Salmonidae > Coregonus > Coregonus lavaretus. Next base: position 29,483 of record NW_028164326.1, on the reverse strand, counting down.
AAGCTGAGTTCCATGAACATTGTCTAAAATCGTGTTTTTAGGCAAAATCCACAATGCAACCAGTTCGGCATATGCCAGGAGACACTGTTTGAGGGTAACAGACGGGAAACATTTCTTTTCAGCATTTCGCATGAAAACAGGGTCCAAAATCACTGTTACACGTTTAGCACTGGAGGGCCGGGCGAGTTCTACAATATGCAAGGGTTTTCAAGCTTGCAAACAGGTTTTAAGCTGATTTCCATGAACATTGTCTAAAATTGTGTTTTAGGCAAAATCCACAATGCAACCAGTTCGGCATATGCCAGGAGACACTTGTCGTATATGATGAGTGGTGGCAATTATCGCTGTCAACAAAGAGTTCGCTATGCTGCATCGTGTTAGAGGCTTTTATTAAAATCACGAATTTACAGCATAGATACAGACTCGCGATGTCCGGAGAACGGCTCCCAGATTGATATGGCCGTTCTGTCGTCTCATCGTTTACCCCCTATTTATAAACAATGCAAAGGGAGGGGCTACTCCCTCTTCTGGCCAATCACCAGTCTCCCCTCGGGCGTCACCCTCCAAGCGGCACATTTCAAATAACATCATAAAACATCCCCCCTTTGGCCTGAACAACCAACATTCCATTTCGTCATGAAAAACATTTAACAAAGGCATAATCTTCAGATACGATATTCCCCCCTTTCGAGACGAAATAAACGTCTCGAAAACAAACAGAATAAGATTATGACTATTAACCATTTATCTCATTGAATATTCTTAACCTTAAACCCAAAAACATTCTCCTCTAGAGTGTAAATACCTTTCTATGAAATACCTGTTTATGAAGTGTGAATACATTACTATGACCTATGAAGAAATCTCTATGGAGTGTAAATACATTACTATGACATATGAACAACTGTTTATGAAGTATGAACACATTACTATGAATTATGAATAAATCTCTATGGAGTGTGAGAGCGAAAAACTGTCCAGCAGCCATCCATCCATATCAATCAAGACAGTAAAATTCTCTCACGGTCCCTCTGCCCCAGGCAACCACCGTCGGTACTCCAAATAACCTCATTAACCAGGTAAATGCATTTGAAACTATGATGTAATTAAATACCCATGTAAACAAAATCCTATCCATAAATATCCATTGTACGGCTGGTCCACCCATCGAATCGTACAATGAATCTCTCCCTTCCTAGACCTTCTGTCCCTAACCCCATCGAAATAAACAAAAGCATCTAAGATTCTCATCTGCATTCAATAACATCAAACATCATTCTACTAAAATCAATACCTAAGAATATGACACAATTATGTATTACACATCAAATATGTCTATATTTCATTGCAGACACTGGAATGTAGTCCACTACACTTCATCTCCCTGTAGTGTCCCCTTCCAATGGACTTGTTGATGATGGAATCAGCCACACCCTCCTTGTTTCATCTCCTCCAGTCATATTGTCCCTTCATATTGTCTTTGTTTGAGTATTCCAATCTCCACATATTCTCCCAAATGCTTCTGTAATGACAAGAAAATAAACAACCAAACAGTATCTTTTGCAAAACAACATTTTCAAATTAAACCTCAATTTCACCTAAGAATTTAAAAAATGATACATAAATGATGTATGAATCACATTAACCTATCCCCCCCCTTGATTCATAAATCATACTAAAATCATACTAAAAAAAAAATGTTTTCCTTGAAACAATAAAAATAAAATGATCAAATAATCAAAAAGGATATTTATCCATTCAGTAGTCCATCTAGACCCCCTCGTCCGTCTTCGTCCAGATCCGGAACAGTCAACACCGGCATCTGAGTGTTGTCTCCAGGCACCACTTCTCCAACCTATCTCAATCTCATAACTTTCTCAAAAGTCAGTACAAACATCACACAGTGTTATCAAAGCTTAAACTAGAATCTGACCCATCACTGCCCCTACTGGCCTAATTGATCTTGCAACCAAATCCTTTCAAATGCATCCCTTATAATGCATCTATAACCCCAGTGATATTATCTGAACTATCTGGACTCACAGTATAACTAATATTTATCAATATTATCTTCCCAAATGTTACACCATACCATGAATGAAGTCCCCCCTTCTCCCTTAAACTTATTCTTCAATGATAGGCTTGAAGACTATGACATGTCGCCATGTGTCTGCTAAATGACTAAAATGTAAATGCAATGTCACCCTTTTAACCCTAGATTTAGCTGTGTCCAATGCTATCCCTCTTATAATGGTAAAACCTCATATGGAAGCTTCAACGTTGACATGTAACCAAATCCTGTTAATTCATAATGTAAGAATATATATTTTATCATCACAAACCCACCAAATATCTCTAAAATTCCCATAGTCACATTGTCAGTCAAAAGCTAATCTTTTAACCATCAAAGTCCTGCTCTTCTTACTACCTGATATATAAAAAGTAACCTATTATTTGTCATTACTACCCTTAAGGTCATACTTATCCAAATTTATCATACAACATCACACTGATCTTCCCATAAACATACCCCTTACCTCATATGTTTTATTAGAGCAAAAACAACTTTTATCCCTCAATATTTCACCTGAATACTTCAGGTTTCCACTGTTACCTGACTTTACATCTAACAATTCCCATAGGGTAATCCATTTACCCAAGAACACTTAAACCCTACTGTTCTGACAACGACATTATTTTATCTGTCAATGACTGTTGCCAATTCCACAGTCATGACAAAGCTCAAGACTGACCCACACCTGACAGAGGCTGCGCAACCGTCTAACAGGTTCGGGATGGAATTCTCAACAGACATGGACCCTCAAGATTCCTCACTGACCTTACAGAATGAGTTAATCTATCTCTAATTTCCACAACAGAGGAACGAGCAGCACTGATCAGATGCCCCCCCCCCTCTGTCATCAAAATCAAAAGACCTCATCCTGCAGCTTCCATGATGAATCTCTCTTCTCCATTTCAGATTAATCTATATTGTTTCTATTAATATCTGCTCTCCTTTTTTAACCCTATTCGTAATAACCTAAACCCCTGAGTCTCTCTTGCTGCCTCCTTTAATTTCAGAAAAGTTGTTGTCATCCTTCCTACATTTGCTATTACCATCGTATCATTAATCCCTTCCAAAGTTACCATTAACGTTGTTGATTTAGTTGATGAATTAAAACCCTTAATTCCCTCTAGTGGGAAACTACCAACATCCTATTCGACTATTCCCTGTTGGAGTGACTACTGTAATAAACTTATCCTTAACTCCCTCTGTGACTGTGGAAAGTTTTACAGACTTCAAATCTTCCATTATAAGCATCACCTTACAAATTACATAGCCCTTTAACCAATAATTCTTAACCGGAACAAATTTCTATGCTTTCACTAGATAAGTACACATATTCTCCCTGATCTTTATCTGTAACCTTACGCAAAATAATCCCTTATTTGAGTAGGTGCAACAGCTCCTACTTCTGATCCTGCTAACAATACTTATCCTCCCTAATTATCTCTCTCTCTCTCTCTCTGTGAAAGAAACGTCATCATCCTAAATGGCATATTATAATTATTATTCTCCTACCCCTCATAACAGTATTTTCCCCCTATAATTGATGCTGGACCCTTAATCAAATGCGCTATATTTATGGCTTTAATTACTATCAATGTTGAAAGAGTTAAATTACTTCTACCTGTTATTTTAATAGACTCACGTGTTGATGTCATTATTGTTACTACCTCATCCCTAGTTTTCCCCCAAGACTTTGAACTCTTTCCTTGTACATCCATCCATCACCCCTAGTGTCACTTTTTCCCCCTTTCAGTTCTACCTCTAAACTTTAAACTTTTGATTACACAAAATACACCTATAATGACATTGATCTCCCTGCTGGAAACTGTAAATATAGATACTCAATCACCCTCAAATCATTCAGCAACACATACTTTCTCAATGCATCTGCTCCTAACCGATTTAAACTCCTACCATATCTTCCCACTAAACTTTAAAAGGTCCTTCCTCACTGTTCTCTCTCTGTCTTACTACTAACTTTGAAACTTAGCTTACTGTCTCAGAGTTCTTTCAACCTATCCTACCCCTAACTTATTTTAATCTAATCTTTTCTCTCATAACATTTAAAACCTTTTCCCCTGATCTATTGACAAAATCTCTTACCACCAAATTTTTGGAATATGTGATTGGGAAAGTTCCCCACCTGCTTCTGACTCATTACACACAGACTTGGCAAAACCGACTAAACACCTTTTAGCCTAACCTCAAATCTCTTAGTGTAAGAATGTAACCCAACATAACAGTCACCCCTATTAAGTTTTTTCAGACAGATTGTCTAACAGGCAATCTAATACATTATCATCCTTCCTATGATATTTATCTTTCAAGCAAATGATTCCCAAAAACCCTACTTTTTAAAATATTCTACCAGACAGTCAGTCGTCTAGTGTACATCTTTATTGTACGCTTTAATTTACACCATGCATCTCTTTCCCAACAATGCCATAGGTATATTGTCCTAATATTAGTATGTCTCTTTGACTTCCTCTTTGACTTCTATAGCAGAGCTCAATTGATTCCTTAAGAGTAATTAAACTGTTTTACTACTTCCGATCCCTATCCTAACCTAATTAGTTTATTTTACAGAGTGATATGTTTAACCTCTTTAGACTGAACCCAGATAAGTTTTCCCATATTCACTATCACTTCTAATGGCCGGTGGTTTCAACTGTTAGCTATTTTCTCTTCTTCTCTAATCGATGCTCTCAGCAATGCACCCCTTCCGGATATTCTCGGCACTCTAGAATATTTAGTGTTCACCTGAAGCACAGGTGATCTTCACTTGCTCGTTGATCTTCCTCTGTTTCTTCTTCTCCAATTCTGTGTCTGTCCAGAAACTGACAGTCGATATGGAACATCTGGTCCCCCCTTGGTTGGTACAATTGCCTTTGATATTGTTCAGTTAAAGCTGTAACAGTGATTGTTGATTTGATTCACTCTGATTCTTCATAACCAACACTTCTTTTCATCTTCTCCACCACCAGTTATAAGTTGTATTTGATAGAGTTTTCTTCGTCCGGTTCTTCTCGTTGTGGACCTATCAGTATTCTTCAAAAGGTTATCTTCTAAGTTCTGTTCTTGAAATATCATCTTCCATCATCTTCTTACTTTTCTTCAGCATCTTTGCCTCAATGTATTCTTCTTCTCCTCTCTCTTGCCCCTTCCTTCTGATCACAGAGTCATATCCACCCATGCATGACCTCTCATCATCATCATCCTCTTCTCCTTAAGTTCCCAGACATCCCGATTTTCCTTCCTTCTTCTGGATTCATCTTCATCGTTGTTTCTGCTCGTATTCGTCTTCATCTCTGATGCCATAATCACCCTGCTGGATGATGTCTTTCTGCTGAATCCGTATGTGAGAAAGGTGTACTAACTTCTGCCATTAGTCTCTCCTAACACTACTCTAACCCTACTTTGATTACTTTGATTAAAAAAAGGACTATTTTAATCAATTTTCCCCTATATCAAGCCCTTTTAAATTCCTTTATTGTGAACTATATTATTCTAGACTGTATAGCCTAAAGCTTACCCCCTTAAATTATTAACATAACCCTAAACAACTCCAAATAAATTCAAATAAATCAATTAAAAATCATGAATAATTAAAACCAATTTTTATTCCTATGTCACCTATTTATCAATTAGTGTTAGCTATCTTACCACAACCCATCAACTGCAAGTAAATGAAGTTAGTAAACTTCATACTACAATACCCATAAACAAAGCCTTTAACCCCTTGCTCTAACCCCTAATTATCATAAATTTACAGAAGAATCCTCAATCCATCCTGGATTCCCAACACATCTGTAATTAAACCCCAGTGATGCACATAGCCTCCAAAATGCAATTTTTAATGAATCAGTTTGCCAAGCCCATGTAAACTCGTCATAACATCACATATTCTGTTAGGGAAAGATTTTGTAACCACAATCAGTACCAAAACCTTTTTGACTTGATCCTCTGCCACGTGACGTGATCACTTCCTGTATCTCCTCGCTCCCCCTCTCTCTCCTGTCTCTCATGACAAGGGATAAAGACACAAGAACAGCTTTTAGTAGTTCATGCCATCACTGAGTATTTCCAACCATTCCATATTCATTCGTTCTACATTATTCACTCTAAGACTAAACTCAGAATTAAATAGATCGCTCAAAAACCTTTTTTATTTTAATCCGTTATTTAATTATTTAATTCAATCTATTATAATCCGTTATCCTATATTTAATGTATAAATTCAATAGGCTACAAAACAAGTTTCATCTTTAACCAATCGCAGTTTAAACTAGAATCATCATGTTAAAATCTCTTTATGCGTATTTGTTCCGTCGTCTGTGTTCCTCTGTCTCCCCCTGCAGTTTAACCAATGTGTTGTTTTGCAGAATCCCACGCATGCGCAAATATCATTTATTACATAGATCGCTCCAAAACATTTCATTTAATTTTAATCGTCTTTTAATTTAATTAATTATACTCCGTCAACATATATTTGATTTATAACTTTACCACATCTCGCCAAATAGTTTCCCGTTCGAACAACAGCCGTTTAACACCTAAGAGATTTTTTCCCAAAATCTCTCTTATTCTGTGACTATTATCCCTTGCCGCGTCACATGGGACCTATGACCCCTACCCATAATGCCGTGCTTTGTAGGCTTAGCACATAACCACATGTTGTAGTTTTTAGCCCCGTAAAATCACGCATGCGCAAATATCATTTTAACCTCATACTTGAGTCTCAGCATCCCCTCATGGTGCCGTAAAACAAAACGTTCCCTAATCTCATGCCATAAACTCCCCTTTCTGTAGTGTAGTGTCGCAAAATTAAACGCATGCGCACAACCATTCAAAAACCCCTTTTCACCGTGGAAGAAAGATTCTCTCTTCTCTCTCCCCAAACAGAAAGAATAACAGCCAGCTGTAACTTCCCATTTCCCCCTTATAGTCAAACAACATTTAACAGCGCTCACAAAACATACAACCTGACTTACAGACAGTGACAAATTTAAGAGACTTTAATCCATCGCAATGGAATCTCTAAGGATATCCGTTAGCATGTAGCACGCAACACAATTAGCCTGTAGCATTAGCCTTTAGCTTAGCCTAAGGTACACCGTGACACAAAACACAATTAGCACTAGCATCCACCTCAGCCACCATGATGTAGCATGATTACTTTAGCCTTACAAAAATTAGCCTGAGCAACGATGTACCACGTGGCCTGAAACAATTCAGCCTTAGCTTCAGCCTCTAGCCAACTGCGGCCTACTAGCTATACAAATGAACACCCTGCACCGTGGCCCAATCATTGTTCATGATTATCAATAATATCTCCTAACTTTGTGTTGCCGTAAGTTCTGGATAATCATAGAGAGGTTACCCCAAGCATTATAGTTCGTCAACCATACGATGAGTATATAACATACATATAATCCGTCCAGCTTAATAATTCCCTGAATTAACCATACACCACATAACGCGTTGCAAGGATTTTATGGCCCATTCCTATGAATCGCCTCGATTCGAGGGCTTTTCCAGATCCCCCGGTGCCCTAAATATGCAGACGTCTTCCAACCTTTATTCTCTACTAACCCATTGTCACCCGTTACCAATGAATTATACACGTTCAATACTTAAATCCTACCGTTTCATGCTCTAAAAACTCCCAGTTATCTGCCGTTTCCCCTGGGATAAATTTTAGCCGACTCTAGTTGACCAGCAACAACACCACCGAGGCCGGGTCATAATGGAACATCCCCTCAGTGTACACAAGTCATATCCAATCTAACAACCTCCGAAGCGGTAAGAACACTCACCCTTTTTCCATGCTTCAGAGAGAGTTAGGCCGGCGGTTGACTGAAACAAGGAAGAGACGCAAAACCCGCCCCACATTGGGCGCCATTATGTCGTATATCATGAGTGGTGGCAATTATCGCTGTCAACAAAGAGTTCGCTATGCTGCATCGTGTTAGAGGCTTTTATTAAAATCACGAATTTACAGCATAGATACAGACTCGCGATGTCCGGAGAACGGCTCCCAGATTGATATGGCCGTTCTGTCGTCTCATCGTTTACCCCCTATTTATAAACAATGCAAAGGGAGGGGCTACTCCCTCTTCTGGCCAATCACCAGTCTCCCCTCGGGCGTCACCCTCCAAGCGGCACATTTCAAATAACATCATAAAACATCCCCCCTTTGGCCTGAACAACCAACATTCCATTTCGTCATGAAAAACATTTAACAAAGGCATAATCTTCAGATACGATACTTGTAAACAGGTTTTAAGCTGATTTCCATGAACATTGTCTAAAATTGTGTTTTAGGCAAAATCCACAATGCAACCAGTTCGGCATATGCCAGGAGACACTGTTTGAGGGTAACAGACGGGAAACATTTCATTTCAGCATTTCGCATGAAAACAGGGTCCAAAATCACTGTTACACGTTTAGCACTGGAGGGCCGGGCGAGTTCTACAACATGCAAGGGTTTACAAGCTTGCAAATAGGTTTTAAGCTGATTTCCATGAACATTGTCTAAAATCGTGTTTTTAGGCAAAATCCACAATGCAACCAGTTCGGCATATGCCAGGAGACACTGTTTGAGGGTAACAGACGGGAAACATTTCTTTTCAGCATTTCGCATGAAAACAGGGTCCAAAATCACTGTTACACGTTTAGCACTGGAGGGCCGGGCGAGTTCTACAATATGCAAGGGTTTTCAAGCTTGCAAACAGGTTTTAAGATGAGTTCCATGAATATTGTCTAAAATCGTGTTTTTAGGCAAAATCCACAATGCAACCAGTTCGGCATATGCCAGGAGACACTGTTTGAGGGTAACAGACGGGAAACATTTCTTTTCAGCATTTCGCATGAAAACAGGGTCCAAAATCACTGTTACACGTTTAGCACTGGAGGGCCGGGCGAGTTCTACAATATGCAAGGGTTTTCAAGCTTGCAAACAGGTTTTAAGCTGAGTTCCATGAATATTGTCTAAAATCGTGTTTTTAGGCAAAATCCACAATGCAACCAGTTCGGCATATGCCAGGAGACACTGTTTGAGGGTAACAGACGGGAAACATTTCTTTTCAGCATTTCGCATGAAAACAGGGTCCAAAATCACTGTTACACGTTTAGCACTGGAGGGCCGGGCGAGTTCTACAATAAGCAATGGTTTTCAAGCTTGCAAACAGGTTTTAAGCTGAGTTCCATGAATATTGTCTAAAATCGTGTTTTTAGGCAAAATCCACAATGCAACCAGTTCGGCATATGCCAGGAGACACTGTTTGAGGGTAACAGACGGGAAACATTTCTTTTCAGCATTTCGCATGAAAACAGGGTCCAAAATCACTGTTACACGTTTAGCACTGGAGGGCCGGGCGAGTTCTACAATATGCAAGGGTTTTCAAGCTTGCAAACAGGTTTTAAGCTGAGACCATGAATATTGTCTAAAATCGTGTGTTTTTAGGCAAAATCCACAATGCAACCAGTTCGTCATATGCCAGGAGACACTGTTTGAGGGTAACAGACGGGAAACATTTATTTTCACCATTTCGTATGAAAACAGGGTCCAAAATCACTGTTACACGTTTAGCACTGGAGGGCCGGGCGAGTTCTACAATATGCAAGGGTTTTCAAGCTTGCAAACAGGTTTTAAGCTGATTTCCATGAACATTGTCTAAAATTGTGTTTTAGGCTAAATCCACAATGCAACCAGTTCGGCATATGCCAGGGGACACTGTTTGAGGGTAACAGACGGGAAACATTTATTTTCAGCATTTCGCATGAAAACAGGGTCCAAAATCACTGTTACACGTTTAGCACTGGAGGGCCGGGCGAGTTCTACAACATGCAAGGGTTTACAAGCTTGCAAATAGGTTTTAAGCTGAGTTCCATGAACATTGTCTAAAATCGTGTTTTTAGGCAAAATCCACAATGCAACCAGTTCGGCATATGCCAGGAGACACTGTTTGAGGGTAACAGACGGGAAACATATCATTTCAGCATTTCGCATGAAAACAGGGTCCAAAATCACTGTTACACGTTTAGCACTGGAGGGCCGGGCGAGTTCTACAACATGCAAGGGTTTACAAGCTTGCAAACAGGTTTTAAGCTGAGTTCCATGAACATTGTCTAAAATCGTGTTTTTAGGCAAAATCCACAATGCAACCAGTTCGGCATATGCCAGGAGACACTGTTTGAGGGTAACAGACGGGAAACATTTCTTTTCAGCATTTCACATGAAAACAGGGTCCAAAATCACTGTTACACGTTTAGCACTGGAGGGCCGGGCGAGTTCTACAATATGCAAGGGTTTTCAAGCTTGCAAACAGGTTTTAAGCTGAGTTCCATGAACATTGTCTAAAATCGTGTTTTTAGGCAAAATCCACAATGCAACCAGTTCGGCATATGCCAGGAGACACTGTTTGAGGGTAACAGACGGGAAACATTTCTTTTCAGCATTTCACATGAAAACAGGGTCCAAAATCACTGTTACACGTTTAGCACTGGAGGGCCGGGCGAGTTCTACAATATGCAAGGGTTTTCAAGCTTGCAAACAGGTTTTAAGCTGAGTTCCATGAATATTGTCTAAAATCGTGTTTTTAGGCAAAATCCACAATGCAACCAGTTCGGCATATGCCAGGAGACACTGTTTGAGGGTAACAGACGGGAAACATTTCTTTTCAGCATTTCGCATGAAAACAGGGTCCAAAATCACTGTTACACGTTTAGCACTGGAGGGCCGGGCGAGTTCTACAATATGCAAGGGTTTTGAAGCTTGCAAACAGGTTTTAAGCTGAGTTCCATGAACATTGTCTAAAATCGTGTTTTTAGGCTAAATCCACAATGCAACCAGTTCGGCATATGCCAGGAGACACTGTTTGAGGGTAACAGACGGGAAACATTTCTTTTCAGCATTTCACATGAAAACAGGGTCCAAAATCACTGTTACACGTTTAGCACTGGAGGGCCGGGCGAGTTCTACAATATGCAAGGGTTTTCAAGCTTGCAAACAGGTTTTAAGCTGAGTTCCATGAACATTGTCTAAAATCGTGTTTTTAGGCAAAATCCACAATGCAACCAGTTCGGCATATGCCAGGAGACACTGTTTGAGGGTAACAGACGGGAAACATTTCTTTTCAGCATTTCACATGAAAACAGGGTCCAAAATCACTGTTACACGTTTAGCACTGGAGGGCCGGGCGAGTTCTACAATATGCAAGGGTTTTCAAGCTTGCAAACAGGTTTTAAGCTGAGTTCCATGAATATTGTCTAAAATCGTGTTTTTAGGCAAAATCCACAATGCAACCAGTTCGGCATATGCCAGGAGACACTGTTTGAGGGTAACAGACGGGAAACATTTCTTTTCAGCATTTCGCATGAAAACAGGGTCCAAAATCACTGTTACACGTTTAGCACTGGAGGGCCGGGCGAGTTCTACAATATGCAAGGGTTTTGAAGCTTGCAAACAGGTTTTAAGCTGAGTTCCATGAACATTGTCTAAAATCGTGTTTTTAGGCTAAATCCACAATGCAACCAGTTCGGCATATGCCAGGGGACACTGTTTGAGGGTAACAGACGGGAAACATTTATTTTCAGCATTTCGCATGAAAACAGGGTCCAAAATCACTGTTACACGTTTAGCACTGGAGGGCCGGGCGAGTTCTACAATATGCAAGGGTTTTCAAGCTTGCAAACAGGTTTTAAGCTGAGTTCCATGAACATTGTCTAAAATCGTGTTTTTAGGCAAAATCCACAATGCAACCAGTTCGGCATATGCCAGGAGACACTGTTTGAGGGTAACAGACGGGAAACATTTCTTTTCAGCATTTCGCATGAAAACAGGGTCCAAAATCACTGTTACACGTTTAGCACTGGAGGGCCGGGCGAGTTCTACAATATGCAAGGGTTTTCAAGCTTGCAAACAGGTTTTAAGCTGATTTCCATGAATATTGTCTAAAATCGTGTTTTTAGGCAAAATCCACAATGCAACCAGTTCGGCATATGCCAGGAGACACTGTTTGAGGGTAACAGACGGGAAACATTTCTTTTCAGCATTTCGCATGAAAACAGGGTCCAAAATCACTGTTACACGTTTAGCACTGGAGGGCCGGGCGAGTTCTACAATAAGCAATGGTTTTCAAGCTTGCAAACAGGTTTTAAGCTGAGTTCCATGAATATTGTCTAAAATCGTGTTTTTAGGCAAAATCCACAATGCAACCAGTTCGGCATATTCCAGGAGACACTGTTTGAGGGTAACAGACGGGAAACATTTCTTTTCAGCATTTCGCATGAAAACAGGGTCCAAAATCACTGTTACACGTTTAGCACTGGAGGGCCGGGCGAGTTCTACAATATGCAAGGGTTTTCAAGCTTGCAAACAGGTTTTAAGCTGAGACCATGAATATTGTCTAAAATCGTGTGTTTTTAGGCAAAATCCACAATGCAACCAGTTCGTCATATGCCAGGAGACACTGTTTGAGGGTAACAGACGGGAAACATTTATTTTCACCATTTCGTATGAAAACAGGGTCCAAAATCACTGTTACACGTTTAGCACTGGAGGGCCGGGCGAGTTCTACAATATGCAAGGGTTTTCAAGCTTGCAAACAGGTTTTAAGCTGAGTTCCATGAACATTGTCTAAAATCGTGTTTTTAGGCTAAATCCACAATGCAACCAGTTCGGCATATGCCAGGGGACACTGTTTGAGGGTAACAGACGGGAAACATTTATTTTCAGCATTTCGCATGAAAACAGGGTCCAAAATCACTGTTACACGTTTAGCACTGGAGGGCCGGGCGAGTTCTACAATATGCAAGGGTTTTCAAGCTTGCAAACAGGTTTTAAGCTGAGTTCCATGAACATTGTCTAAAATCGTGTTTTTAGGCAAAATCCACAATGCAACCAGTTCGGCATATGCCAGGAGACACTGTTTGAGGGTAACAGACGGGAAACATTTCTTTTCAGCATTTCGCATGAAAACAGGGTCCAAAATCACTGTTACACGTTTAGCACTGGAGGGCCGGGCGAGTTCTACAATATGCAAGGGTTTTCAAGCTTGCAAACAGGTTTTAAGCTGATTTCCATGAACATTGTCTAAAATTGTGTTTTAGGCTAAATCCACAATGCAACCAGTTCGGCATATGCCAGGAGACACTGTTTGAGGGTAACAGACGGGAAACATTTCATTTCAGCATTTCGCATGAAAACAGGGTCCAAAATCACTGTTACACGTTTAGCACTGGAGGGCCCGGCGAGTTCTACAACATGCAAGGGTTTACAAGCTTGCAAATAGGTTTTAAGCTGAGTTCCATGAACATTGTCTAAAATCGTGTTTTTAGGCAAAATCCACAATGCAACCAGTTCGGCATATGCCAGGAGACACTGTTTGAGGGTAACAGACGGGAAACATATCATTTCAGCATTTCGCATGAAAACAGGGTCCAAAATCACTGTTACACGTTTAGCACTGGAGGGCCGGGCGAGTTCTACAACATGCAAGGGTTTACAAGCTTGCAAATAGGTTTTAAGCTGAGTTCCATGAACATTGTCTAAAATCGTGTTTTTAGGCAAAATCCACAATGCAACCAGTTCGGCATATGCCAGGAGACACTGTTTGAGGGTAACAGACGGGAAACATTTCTTTTCAGCATTTCACATGAAAACAGGGTCCAAAATCACTGTTACACGTTTAGCACTGGAGGGCCGGGCGAGTTCTACAATATGCAAGGGTTTTCAAGCTTGCAAACAGGTTTTAAGCTGAGTTCCATGAACATTGTCTAAAATCGTGTTTTTAGGCAAAATCCACAATGCAACCAGTTCGGCATATGCCAGGAGACACTGTTTGAGGGTAACAGACGGGAAACATTTCTTTTCAGCATTTCGCATGAAAACAGGGTCCAAAATCACTGTTACACGTTTAGCACTGGAGGGCCGGGCGAGTTCTACAATATGCAAGGGTTTTGAAGCTTGCAAACAGGTTTTAAGCTGAGTTCCATGAACATTGTCTAAAATCGTGTTTTTAGGCTAAATCCACAATGCAACCAGTTCGGCATATGCCAGGGGACACTGTTTGAGGGTAACAGACGGGAAACATTTATTTTCAGCATTTCGCATGAAAACAGGGTCCAAAATCACTGTTACACGTTTAGCACTGGAGGGCCGGGCGAGTTCTACAATATGCAAGGGTTTTCAAGCTTGCAAACAGGTTTTAAGCTGAGTTCCATGAACATTGTCTAAAATCGTGTTTTTAGGCAAAATCCACAATGCAACCAGTTCGGCATATGCCAGGAGACACTGTTTGAGGGTAACAGACGGGAAACATTTCTTTTCAGCATTTCGCATGAAAACAGGGTCCAAAATCACTGTTACACGTTTAGCACTGGAGGGCCGGGCGAGTTCTACAATATGCAAGGGTTTTCAAGCTTGCAAACAGGTTTTAAGCTGATTTCCATGAACATTGTCTAAAATTGTGTTTTAGGCAAAATCCACAATGCAACCAGTTCGGCATATGCCAGGAGACACTGTTTGAGGGTAACAGACGGGAAACATTTCATTTCAGCATTTCGCATGAAAACAGGGTCCAAAATCACTGTTACACGTTTAGCACTGGAGGGCCGGGCGAGTTCTACAACATGCAAGGGTTTACAAGCTTGCAAATAGGTTTTAAGCTGAGTTCCATGAACATTGTCTAAAATCGTGTTTTTAGGCAAAATCCACAATGCAACCAGTTCGGCATATGCCAGGAGACACTGTTTGAGGGTAACAGACGGGAAACATTTCTTTTCAGCATTTCGCATGAAAACAGGGTCCAAAATCACTGTTACACGTTTAGCACTGGAGGGCCGGGCGAGTTCTACAATATGCAAGGGTTTTCAAGCTTGCAAACAGGTTTTAAGCTGAGTTCCATGAATATTGTCTAAAATCGTGTTTTTAGGCAAAATCCACAATGCAACCAGTTCGGCATATGCCAGGAGACACTGTTTGAGGGTAACAGACGGGAAACATTTCTTTTCAGCATTTCGCATGAAAACAGGGTCCAAAATCACTGTACACGTTTAGCACTGGAGGGCCGGGCGAGTTCTACAATATGCAAGGGTTTTCAAGCTTGCAAACAGGTTTTAAGCTGAGTTCCATGAATATTGTCTAAAATCGTGTTTTTAGGCAAAATCCACAATGCAACCAGTTCGGCATATGCCAGGAGACACTGTTTGAGGGTAACAGACGGGAAACATTTCTTTTCAGCATTTCGCATGAAAACAGGGTCCAAAATCACTGTTACACGTTTAGCACTGGAGGGCCGGGCGAGTTCTACAATATGCAAGGGTTTTCAAGCTTGCAAACAGGTTTTAAGCTGAGTTCCATGAATATTGTCTAAAATCGTGTTTTTAGGCAAAATCCACAATGCAACCAGTTCGGCATATGCCAGTAGACACTGTTTGAGGGTAACAGACGGGAAACATTTATTTTCAGCATTTCGCATGAAAACAGGGTCCAAAATCACTGTTACACGTTTAGCACTGGAGGGCCGGGCGAGTTCTACAATATGCAAGGGTTTTCAAGCTTGCAAACAGGTTTTAAGCTGAGACCATGAATATTGTCTAAAATCGTGTGTTTTTAGGCAAAATCCACAATGCAACCAGTTCGTCATATGCCAGGAGACACTGTTTGAGGGTAACAGACGGGAAACATTTATTTTCACCATTTCGTATGAAAACAGGGTCCAAAATCACTGTTACACGTTTAGCACTGGAGGGCCGGGCGAGTTCTACAATATGCAAGGGTTTTCAAGCTTGCAAACAGGTTTTAAGCTGAGTTCCATGAACATTGTCTAAAATCGTGTTTTTAGGCTAAATCCACAATGCAACCAGTTCGGCATATGCCAGGGGACACTGTTTGAGGGTAACAGACGGGAAACATTTATTTTCAGCATTTCGCATGAAAACAGGGTCCAAAATCACTGTTACACGTTTAGCACTGGAGGGCCGGGCGAGTTCTACAATATGCAAGGGTTTTCAAGCTTGCAAACAGGTTTTAAGCTGAGTTCCATGAACATTGTCTAAAATCGTGTTTTTAGGCAAAATCCACAATGCAACCAGTTCGGCATATGCCAGGAGACAATGTTTGAGGGTAACAGACGGGAAACATTTCTTTTCAGCATTTCGCATGAAAACAGGGTCCAAAATCACTGTTACACGTTTAGCACTGGAGGGCCGGGCGAGTTCTACAATATGCAAGGGTTTTCAAGCTTGCAAACAGGTTTTAAGCTGATTTCCATGAACATTGTCTAAAATTGTGTTTTAGGCTAAATCCACAATGCAACCAGTTCGGCATATGCCAGGAGACACTGTTTGAGGGTAACAGACGGGAAACATTTCATTTCAGCATTTCGCATGAAAACAGGGTCCAAAATCACTGTTACACGTTTAGCACTGGAGGGCCGGGCGAGTTCTACAACATGCAAGGGTTTACAAGCTTGCAAATAGGTTTTAAGCTGAGTTCCATGAACATTGTCTAAAATCGTGTTTTTAGGCAAAATCCACAATGCAACCAGTTCGGCATATGCCAGGAGACACTGTTTGAGGGTAACAGACGGGAAACATTTCTTTTCAGCATTTCGCATGAAAACAGGGTCCAAAATCACTGTTACACGTTTAGCACTGGAGGGCCGGGCGAGTTCTACAATATGCAAGGGTTTTCAAGCGTGCAAACAGGTTTTAAGCTGAGTTCCATGAATATTGTCTAAAATCGTGTTTTTAGGCAAAATCCACAATGCAACCAGTTCGGCATATGCCAGGAGACACTGTTTGAGGGTAACAGACGGGAAACATTTCTTTTCAGCATTTCGCATGAAAACAGGGTCCAAAATCACTGTTACACGTTTAGCACTGGAGGGCCGGGCGAGTTCTACAATATGCAAGGGTTTTCAAGCTTGCAAACAGGTTTTAAGCTGATTTCCATGAACATTGTCTAAAATGGTGTTTTAGGCCAAATCCACAATGCAACCAGTTCGGCATATGCCAGGAGACACTGTTTGAGGGTAACAGACGGGAAACATTTCTTTTCAGCATTTCGAATGAAAACAGGGTCCAAAATCACTGTTACACGTTTAGCACTGGAGGGCCGGGCGAGTTCTACAATATGCAATGGTTTTCAAGCTTGCAAACAGGTTTTAAGCTGAGTTCCATGAATATTGTCTAAAATCGTGTTTTTAGGCAAAATCCACAATGCAACCTGTTCGGCATATGCCAGGAGACACTGTTTGAGGGTAACAGACGGGAAACATTTATTTTCAGCATTTCGCATGAAAACAGGGTCCAAAATCACTGTTACACGTTTAGCACTGGAGGGCCGGGCGAGTTCTACAATATGCAAGGGTTTTCAAGCTTGCAAACAGGTTTTAAGCTGAGACCATGAATATTGTCTAAAATCGTGTGTTTTTAGGCAAAATCCACAATGCAACCAGTTCGTCATATGCCAGGAGACACTGTTTGAGGGTAACAGACGGGAAACATTTATTTTCACCATTTCGTATGAAAACAGGGTCCAAAATCACTGTTACACGTTTAGCACTGGAGGGCCGGGCGAGTTCTACAATATGCAAGGGTTTTCAAGCTTGCAAACAGGTTTTAAGCTGAGTTCCATGAACATTGTCTAAAATCGTGTTTTTAGGCTAAATCCACAATGCAACCAGTTCGGCATATGCCAGGGGACACTGTTTGAGGGTAACAGACGGGAAACATTTATTTTCAGCATTTCGCATGAAAACAGGGTCCAAAATCACTGTTACACGTTTAGCACTGGAGGGCCGGGCGAGTTCTACAATATGCAAGGGTTTTCAAGCTTGCAAACAGGTTTTAAGCTGAGTTCCATGAACATTGTCTAAAATCGTGTTTTTAGGCAAAATCCACAATGCAACCAGTTCGGCATATGCCAGGAGACACTGTTTGAGGGTAACAGACGGGAAACATTTCTTTTCAGCATTTCGCATGAAAACAGGGTCCAAAATCACTGTTACACGTTTAGCACTGGAGGGCCGGGCGAGTTCTACAATATGCAAGGGTTTTCAAGCTTGCAAACAGGTTTTAAGCTGATTTCCATGAACATTGTCTAAAATTGTGTTTTAGGCAAAATCCACAATGCAACCAGTTCGGCATATGCCAGGAGACACTGTTTGAGGGTAACAGACGGGAAACATTTCATTTCAGCATTTCGCATGAAAACAGGGTCCAAAATCACTGTTACACGTTTAGCACTGGAGGGCCGGGCGAGTTCTACAACATGCAAGGGTTTACAAGCTTGCAAATAGGTTTTAAGCTGAGTTCCATGAACATTGTCTAAAATCGTGTTTTTAGGCAAAATCCACAATGCAACCAGTTCGGCATATGCCAGGAGACACTGTTTGAGGGTAACAGACGGGAAACATTTCTTTTCAGCATTTCGCATGAAAACAGGGTCCAAAATCACTGTTACACGTTTAGCACTGGAGGGCCGGGCGAGTTCTACAATATGCAAGGGTTTTCAAGCTTGCAAACAGGTTTTAAGCTGAGTTCCATGAACATTGTCTAAAATCGTGTTTTTAGGCAAAATCCACAATGCAACCAGTTCGACATATGCCAGGAGACACTGTTTGAGGGTAACAGACGGGAAACATTTCTTTTCAGCATTTCGCATGAAAACAGGGTCCAAAATCACTGTTACACGTTTAGCACTGGAGGGCCGGGCGAGTTCTACAATATGCAAGGGTTTTCAAGCTTGCAAACAGGTTTTAAGCTGATTTCCATGAACATTGTCTAAAATTGTGTTTTAGGCTAAATCCACAATGCAACCAGTTCGGCATATGCCAGGAGACACTGTTTGAGGGTAACAGACGGGAAACATTTCATTTCAGCATTTCGCATGAAAACAGGGTCCAAAATCACTGTTACACGTTTAGCACTGGAGGGCCGGGCGAGTTCTACAACATGCAAGGGTTTACAAGCTTGCAAATAGGTTTTAAGCTGAGTTCCATGAACATTGTCTAAAATCGTGTTTTTAGGCAAAATCCACAATGCAACCAGTTCGGCATATGCCAGGAGACACTGTTTGAGGGTAACAGACGGGAAACATTTCTTTTCAGCATTTCGCATGAAAACAGGGTCCAAAATCACTGTTACACGTTTAGCACTGGAGGGCCGGGCGAGTTCTACAATATGCAAGTGTTTTCAAGCGTGCAAACAGGTTTTAAGCTGAGTTCCATGAATATTGTCTAAAATCGTGTTTTTAGGCAAAATCCACAATGCAACCAGTTCGGCATATGCCAGGAGACACTGTTTGAGGGTAACAGACGGGAAACATTTCTTTTCAGCATTTCGCATGAAAACAGGGTCCAAAATCACTGTTACACGTTTAGCACTGGAGGGCCGGGCGAGTTCTACAATATGCAAGGGTTTTCAAGCTTGCAAACAGGTTTTAAGCTGATTTCCATGAACATTGTCTAAAATGGTGTTTTAGGCCAAATCCACAATGCAACCAGTTCGGCATATGCCAGGAGACACTGTTTGAGGGTAACAGACGGGAAACATTTCTTTTCAGCATTTCGAATGAAAACAGGGTCCAAAATCACTGTTACACGTTTAGCACTGGAGGGCCGGGCGAGTTCTACAATAATCAATGGTTTTCAAGCTTGCAAACAGGTTTTAAGCTGAGTTCCATGAATATTGTCTAAAATCGTGTTTTTAGGCAAAATCCACAATGCAACCTGTTCGGCATATGCCAGGAGACACTGTTTGAGGGTAAGAGACGGGAAACATTTATTTTCAGCATTTCGCATGAAAACAGGGTCCAAAATCACTGTTACACGTTTAGCACTGGAGGGCCGGGCGAGTTCTACAATATGCAAGGGTTTTCAAGCTTGCAAACAGGTTTTAAGCTGAGACCATGAATATTGTCTAAAATCGTGTGTTTTTAGGCAAAATCCACAATGCAACCAGTTCGTCATATGCCAGGAGACACTGTTTGAGGGTAACAGACGGGAAACATTTATTTTCACCATTTCGTATGAAAACAGGGTCCAAAATCACTGTTACACGTTTAGCACTGGAGGGCCGGGCGAGTTCTACAATATGCAAGGGTTTTCAAGCTTGCAAACAGGTTTTAAGCTGAGTTCCATGAACATTGTCTAAAATCGTGTTTTTAGGCTAAATCCACAATGCAACCAGTTCGGCATATGCCAGGGGACACTGTTTGAGGGTAACAGACGGGAAACATTTATTTTCAGCATTTCGCATGAAAACAGGGTCCAAAATCACTGTTACACGTTTAGCACTGGAGGGCCGGGCGAGTTCTACAATATGCAAGGGTTTTCAAACTTGCAAACAGGTTTTAAGCTGAGTTCCATGAACATTGCCTAAAATCGTGTTTTTAGGCAAAATCCACAATGCAACCAGTTCGGCATATGCCAGGAGACACTGTTTGAGGGTAACAGACGGGAAACATTTCTTTTCAGCATTTCGCATGAAAACAGGGTCCAAAATCACTGTTACACGTTTAGCACTGGAGGGCCGGGCGAGTTCTACAATATGCAAGGGTTTTCAAGCTTGCAAACAGGTTTTAAGCTGATTTCCATGAACATTGTCTAAAATTGTGTTTTAGGCAAAATCCACAATGCAACCAGTTCGGCATATGCCAGGAGACACTGTTTGAGGGTAACAGACGGGAAACATTTCATTTCAGCATTTCGCATGAAAACAGGGTCCAAAATCACTGTTACACGTTTAGCACTGGAGGGCCGGGCGAGTTCTACAACATGCAAGGGTTTACAAGCTTGCAAATAGGTTTTAAGCTGAGTTCCATGAACATTGTCTAAAATCGTGTTTTTAGGCAAAATCCACAATGCAACCAGTTCGGCATATGCCAGGAGACACTGTTTGAGGGTAACAGACGGGAAACATTTCTTTTCAGCATTTCGCATGAAAACAGGGTCCAAAATCACTGTTACACGTTTAGCACTGGAGGGCCGGGCGAGTTCTACAATATGCAAGGGTTTTCAAGCTTGCAAACAGGTTTTAAGCTGAGTTCCATGAATATTGTCTAAAATCGTGTTTTTAGGCAAAATCCACAATGCAACCAGTTCGGCATATGCCAGGAGACACTGTTTGAGGGTAACAGACGGGAAACATTTCTTTTCAGCATTTCGCATGAAAACAGGGTCCAAAATCACTGTTACACGTTTAGCACTGGAGGGCCGGGCGAGTTCTACAATATGCAAGGGTTTTCAAGCTTGCAAACAGGTTTTAAGCTGATTTCCATGAACATTGTCTAAAATGGTGTTTTAGGCCAAATCCACAATGCAACCAGTTCGGCATATGCCAGGAGACACTGTTTGAGGGTAACAGACGGGAAACATTTCTTTTCAGCATTTCGAATGAAAACAGGGTCCAAAATCACTGTTACACGTTTAGCACTGGAGGGCCGGGCGAGTTCTACAATATGCAATGGTTTTCAAGCTTGCAAACAGGTTTTAAGCTGAGTTCCATGAATATTGTCTAAAATCGTGTTTTTAGGCAAAATCCACAATGCAACCTGTTCGGCATATGCCAGGAGACACTGTTTGAGGGTAACAGACGGGAAACATTTCTTTTCAGCATTTCGCATGAAAACAGGGTCCAAAATCACTGTTACACGTTTAGCACTGGAGGGCCGGGCGAGTTCTACAATATGCAAGGGTTTTCAAGCTTGCAAACAGGTTTTAAGCTGAGACCATGAATATTGTCTAAAATCGTGTGTTTTTAGGCAAAATCCACAATGCAACCAGTTCGTCATATGCCAGGAGACACTGTTTGAGGGTAACAGACGGGAAACATTTATTTTCACCATTTCGTATGAAAACAGGGTCCAAAATCACTGTTACACGTTTAGCACTGGAGGGCCGGGCGAGTTCTACAATATGCAAGGGTTTTCAAGCTTGCAAACAGGTTTTAAGCTGATTTCCATTAACATTGTCTAAAATTGTGTTTTAGGCAAAATCCACAATGCAACCAGTTCGGCATATGCCAGGAGACACTGTTTGAGGGTAACAGACGGGAAACATTTCATTTCAGCATTTCGCATGAAAACAGGGTCCAAAATCACTGTTACACGTTTAGCACTGGAGGGCCGGGCGAGTTCTACAATATGCAAGGGTTTACAAGCTTGCAAATAGGTTTTAAGCTGAGTTCCATGAACATTGTCTAAAATCGTGTTTTTAGGCAAAATCCACAATGCAACCAGTTCGGCATATGCCAGGAGACACTGTTTGAGGATAACAGACGGGAAACATTTCTTTTCAGCATTTCGCATGAAAACAGGGTCCAAAATCACTGTTACACGTTTAGCACTGGAGGGCCGGGCGAGTTCTACAATATGCAAGGGTTTTCAAGCTTGCAAACAGGTTTTAAGCTGAGTTCCATGAACATTGTCTAAAATCGTGTTTTTAGGCTAAATCCACAATGCAACCAGTTCGGCATATGCCAGGAGACACTGTTTGAGGGTAACAGAGGGGAAACATTTCTTTTCAGCATTTCGCATGAAAACAGGGTCCAAAATCACTGTTACACGTTTAGCACTGGAGGGCCGGGCGAGTTCTACAATATGCAAGAGTTTTCAAGCTTGCAAACAGGTTTTAAGCTGAGTTCCATGAATATTGTCTAAAATCGTGTTTTTAGGCAAAATCCACAATGCAACCTGTTCGGCATATGCCAGGAGACACTGTTTGAGGGTAACAGACGGGAAACATTTCTTTTCAGCATTTCGCATGAAAACAGGGTCCAAAATCACTGTTACACGTTTAGCACTGGAGGGCCGGGCGAGTTCTACAATATGCAAGGGTTTTCAAGCTTGCAAACAGGTTTTAAGCTGATTTCCATGAACATTGTCTAAAATGGTGTTTTAGGCCAAATCCACAATGCAACCAGTTCGGCATATGCCAGGAGACACTGTTTGAGGGTAACAGACGGGAAACATTTATTTTCAGCATTTCGAATGAAAACAGGGTCCAAAATCACTGTTACACGTTTAGCACTGGAGGGCCGGGCGAGTTCTACAATATGCAAGGGTTTACAAGCTTGCAAATAAGTTTTAAGCTGAGTTCCATGAACATTGTCTAAAATCGTGTTTTTAGGCAAAATCCACAATGCAACCAGTTCGGCATATGCCAGGAGACACTGTTTGAGGGTAACAGACGGGAAACATTTCTTTTCAGCATTTCGCATGAAAACAGGGTCCAAAATTACTGTTACACGTTTAGCACTGGAGGGCCGGGCGAGTTCTACAATATGCAAGGGTTTTCAAGCTTGCAAACAGGTTTTAAGCTGATTTCCATGAACATTGTCTAAAATTGTGTTTAAGGCCAAATCCACAATGCAACCAGTTCGGCATATGCCAGGAGACACTGTTTGAGGGTAACAGACGGGAAACATTTCTTTTCAGCATTTCGCATGAAAACAGGGTCCAAAATCACTGTTACACGTTTAGCACTGGAGGGCCGGGCGAGTTCTACAATATGCAAGGGTTTTCAAGCTTGCAAACAGGTTTTAAGCTGAGACCATGAATATTGTCTAAAATCGTGTGTTTTTAGGCAAAATCCAAAATGCAACCAGTTCGTCATATGCCAGGAGACACTGTTTGAGGGTAACAGACGGGAAACATTTATTTTCACCATTTCGTATGAAAACAGGGTCCAAAATCACTGTTACACGTTTAGCACTGGAGGGCCGGGCGAGTTCTACAATATGCAAGGGTTTTCAAGCTTGCAAACAGGTTTTAAGCTGATTTCCATGAACATTGTCTAAAATTGTGTTTTAGGCCAAATCCACAATAAAACCAGTTCGGCATATGCCAGGAGACACTGTTTGAGGGTAACAGACGGGAAACATTTCTTTTCACCATTTCGCATGAAAACAGGGTCCAAAATCACTGTTAGCACTGGAGGGCCGGGCGAGTTCTACAATATGCAAGGGTTTTCAAGCTTGCAAACAGGTTTTAAGCTGAGTTCCATGAATATTGTCTAAAATCGTGTTTTTAGGCAAAATCCACAATGCAACCAGTTCGGCATATGCCAGGAGACACTGTTTGAGGGTAACAGACGGGAAACATTTATTTTCAGCATTTCGCATGAAAACAGGGTCCAAAATCACTGTTACACGTTTAGCACTGGAGGGCCGGGCGAGTTCTACAATATGCAAGGGTTTTCAAGCTTGCAAACAGGTTTTAAGCTGAGTTCCATGAATATTGTCTAAAATCGTGTTTTTAGGCAAAATCCACAATGCAACCAGTTCGGCATATGCCAGGAGACACTGTTTGAGGGTAACAGACGGGAAACATTTCTTTTCAGCATTTCGCATGAAAACAGGGTCCAAAATCACTGTTACACGTTTAGCACTGGAGGGCCGGGCGAGTTCTACAATATGCAAGGGTTTTCAAGCTTGCAAACAGGTTTTAAGCTGATTTCCATGAACATTGTCTAAAATTGTGTTTTAGGCAAAATCCACAATGCAACCAGTTCGGCATATGCCAGGAGACACTATTTGAGGGTAACAGACGGGAAACATTTATTTTCACCATTTCGCATGAAAAAAGGGTCCAAAATCACTGTTACACGTTTAGCACTGGAGGGCCGGGCGAGTTCTACAATATGCAAGGGTTTTCAAGCTTGCAAACAGGTTTTAAGCTGAGTCCCATGAATATTGTCTAAAATCGTGTTTTTAGGCAAAATCCACAATGCAACCATTTCGTCATATGCCAGGAGACACTGTTTGAGGGTAACAGACGGGAAACATTTATTTTCACCATTTCGCATGAAAAAAGGGTCCAAAATCACTGTTACACGTTTAGCACTGGAGGGCCGGGCGAGTTCTACAATATGCAAGGGTTTTCAACCTTGCAAACAGGTTTTAAGATGAGTCCCATGAATATTGTCTAAAATCGTGTTTTTAGGCAAAATCCACAATGCAACCATTTCGTCATATGCCAGGAGACACTGTTTGAGGGTAACAGACGGGAAACATTTATTTTCACCATTTCGCATGAAAACAGGGTCCAAAATCACTGTTACACGTTTAGCACTGGAGGTCCGGGCGAGCTCTACAATATGTAAGGGTTTTCAAGCTTGCAAACAGGTTTTAAGCTGAGTTCCATGAACATTGTCTAAAATCGTGTTTTAGGCAAAATCCCCAATGCAACCAGTTCGGCATATGCCAGGAGACACTGTTTGAGGGTAACAGACGGGAAACATTTCTTTTCACCATTTCGCATGAAAACCGGGTCCAAAATCACTGTTACACGTTTAGCGCTGGAGGGCCGGGCGAGTTCTACAATATGCAAGGGTTTTCAAGCTTGCAAACAGGTTTTAACCCTCCCGTTGTCCTGTCCGGGTCAAAAAGACCCAGGCTACGTGTTAGAGTGAGTGGCTGTATATCCCGTCCCGCTGTCCTCCTGTCCGGGTCAAAAAGACCCAGGCTACGTGTCAGTGCCTATGTATTAGAGCTAGTGGCTGTATATCTCCTACCGCTGTCCTTTCCGGGGTCAAAAAGACCCAGGCTACGTGTCAGTGCCTATGTGTTAGAGTGAGTGGCTGTATATCCCGTCCCGCTGTCCTGTCCGGGTTAAAAAAACCCAGGCTACGTGTCAGTGCCTATGTGTTAGAGCGAGTGGCTGTATGACCCCTAGCGTTGTCCTCTCCTGTCCTGGCTGGGGTCAAAACGACCCAGGCTATGTGTTAGAGTGTTAGATCGAGTGTGTGCTGTGAACGGGACCCTTGCAAATCAAATCAAATCAAATTGTATTGGTCACAATGTAAGGTACAGACATTACAGTGAAATGTTTACTTTCTAAAGAATCTGGTGATTTCCTTGTAATATTGTAGGTGTGTGTCACTACTCGACAATGCTCGAAACCCAAGATGTCAATTTCCTCAACAAGTGAATATATGTCATCTGGTCTTCGGCTTGCTGACAATTGAACATCTCCGCACGTGTTTCATTCTGACAGTCTGTCAACTTGTATACTTGCGGTACAATATTTTGGGTTTTCGTGAAATTACAAGGTATGCGTAGCCTCGAACGGATCGCCATCATGGCGTCTTGTTTGGGGGCAACAGAAAAGCCTTGAAATATCCAGGCGACTTTCTTCATCAGAAGTGTCTGTTCCTCGTCTGAGAGATCTGTCATGTGGACACCGCTACACACGGAAGAGATGTCGCATGGCATTTGCCGATATGTCCGATATGTCAACAAATGGTCTTGGACGTGGCTGTGACGAACGTCCATGTCCCACATGTCGTAGTACAAAGCACAAGTACAAGACTCGCTGTCGTCGAAACCGGTCAACATTGCACAGGGACACCATCCCACAGCTTCACGGTGTATCTTCTGCAAATGGTCCCGGTGTGTCACCATGATGTGTGACACTGCACCGTGGTAAAACCACAAGAGCAGAGCCTGTCCTACGACCCGAACGAGCCACAGCTCATAACTCAACAGACTATATTTCGGTTCGACAAATAGTCTTACCTCCAGTTTGTTGTTGGGCATGACCGAGAGGCTTTTCACCGTGTACCCGAGAAGTATGGGTATGTTCTTCACTACTTGATTGAACGCAGAGTAGATGTCGTTGAAGTTGATGGTGCTCAGATTCAGTCGAGTCGACCCTCCGATGCCCAGACCGATCACAGTGACGACGACGACGACGGTGGTGTTGTCGGTAGTAGTTACGTGACTGGAGTCCGACGTGTGTATGTCAAACACTGCAGTGATGCAGCAAGAATCCCCCTTCACGTTTTCTGTGTTCTGGAAAGTCGACATAGCTTCGATCGATGTTGTTTGTCTGTGAGACACGAACCTGTTTCGATGCAGTAGTGCTCAGAAGCTTCTCTGGTGGTATATTGTGGATTCAATGACCACTCCCATAAAAATAATTAATTATATTCATTAATTTTTTGTAAAATTATACCTTTGTGATTAGTTTTAAAACATTACATTTTTAATAGTAGTTGTTATTTGTTGTAAACATAGATCATGGTTTCGGCTACATACAAGCAATCGTGGTGTCTATCTACGTAGACAGACATCAAGTTATTCAATTCAAAACCTATTCTGTGCTGCCCATGTTCTATTCCTTCGACACACATCGTCGCTATTCTGACATGTCGGGCAATCATGAGTTTTCGTTCCACGCCATTCCTTGAGTGCGCGATACAGCTAGTCCAGAAAGTGTCTCTGTGGGTTTGGGAGAAATTAACCCCCCCGTTGTCCTGTCTGGGTCAAAAAGACCCAGGCTACGTGTCAGAGTGAGTGGCTGTATAACTAACCCCTAGCGTTGTCCAGTCCAGTCCAGTCCTGGCTGGGGTCAAAACGACCCTGGCTACGTGTTAGAGCGAGTGGCTGTATAACCCCTCCCGTTGTCCTTTCCGGGGTCAAAACGACCCAGGCTACGTGTCAGTGCCTATGTGTTAGAGCAAGTGGCTGTATAACCCCTAGCGTTGTCCTGTCCTGTCCTGTCCGGGTCAAAAGGACCCAGGCTACGTGTCAGAGCCTAGGTGTTAGAGCTAGTGGCTGTATATCTCCTCCCGCTGTCCTGACCGGGGTCAAAAAGACCCAGGCTACGTGTCAGAGCCTAGGTGTTAGAGCTAGTGGCTGTATATCCCCTTCCGCTGTCCTGACCGGGTCAAAAAGACCCAGGCTACGTGTTAGAGCCTAGGTGTTAGAGCTAGTGGCTGTATATCCCCTCCCGCTGTCCTGACCGGGGTCAAAAAGACCCAGGCTACGTGTCAGAGCCTAGGTGTTAGAGCTAGTGGCTGTATATCTCCTCCCGCTGTCCTGTCCGGGTCAAAAGGACCCAGGCTACGTGTCAGACCATAGGTGTTAGAGCTAGTGGCTGTATATCCCCTCCCGCTGTCGTGACCGGGTCAAAAAGACCCAGGCTACGTGTCAGAGTGTTAGAGCGAGTTGCTGTATAACCCCTAGCGTTGTCCTGTCCTGGCTGTGGTCAAAAAGACCCAGGCTACGTGTTAAAGTGTTAGAGCGAGTGGCTGTATATCCCCTCCCGCTGTCGTGACCGGGTCAAAAAGACCCAGGCTACGTGTTAGAGTGAGTGGCTGTATAACCCCTAGCGTTGTCCTGCCCGGGGTCAAAACGACCCAGGCCACACGTTAGAGGCATAAGCTCTGAGCCAGAGGTACTAGGTAAGCCGTAAACAAACACCAACACCAAGAACAACAACTACTACTACTACTAATATTGCCTCCGTGGCATGTCCGGACACGTCCCGAAGAGAGAGGTCTTGGGGACTTCCCCAGCCTGGGTGCCGAAGCTATTATGAGTGCTGTGCGTTTCACGGCCAAACAGGTCCTAGAACATATATTTTCCAATGACTCTGACTGCGACGAGGAAGCGGACGAGGAAGCGTCCGAAGAAGAAGATGGGGTACAACCCAGAGGATGAGGAGACCACAGAGGACGACGACGACGACTACGACGCCGCAGCCGCCACCGCCGCCGCCTTTGCCGACGATGACGAGGT
Source organism: Coregonus lavaretus (assembly GCF_964263955.1). Classification (NCBI taxonomy): domain Eukaryota; kingdom Metazoa; phylum Chordata; class Actinopteri; order Salmoniformes; family Salmonidae; genus Coregonus; species Coregonus lavaretus. The sequence goes on along the minus strand of NW_028164326.1, from coordinate 880 downwards.
CCAAGTAGAAGAAGGTCAAGGCGTAGAAGACGAACGAGACGATGACGACGACCAACAAGAAGAAGAAGAAGAACAAGGGGAAGGTGAAGGTGAAGGAGAGCGAGGAGACCTCCGCCGCTGCCGCAGCCGGCGCCGCAGCATCAGCCCCAGAACACAACACGATATCCCTCGAGTGGAAAGAGAGACATTCGTGTCGAGAAACGGCCAAATCCAATGGTGCTCGGTGCCCTGTGACAACAATCGGGGCATCGGAGGGGCCGCCGCAGCGGCAAAAAGTAACAGGCCGGTTGCTGAGGTGCCGGAGGACATGAGGCCCGGGCCTACTAGGCAGGCCGTAGGCCAAGCCCGCGACATCCTCTCCACGTTTCGCTTGTTTTTCACACCCGAGATAGAAGACATCATCCTGGAGATGACCAATCTGGAGGGCGTTCGAAAATACGGAGCCCGAGGCGACGGCGACGACGACGACGACGACGGGAAAGCGATGGACTCCACAGACCTGCGAGCCTACGTAGGGCTGTTCATCCTAGCCGGCGTGTACAGGTCCCGAGGCGAAGCGGGCTCTAGTCTCTGGGACGCCGAGAGCGGAAGGACCATTTTCCGCGCAACCATGCCGCTCAAAGTCTTTCACGCTTACTCGAGACTCCTTTGCTTTCGACGACCGCCAGACCAGAGCCGAGAGACGCGCAGCAGGCGGCGGTGACAAACTTGCGGCCGTGAGAGAGGTCTGGGACAAGTGGGTCGAGAGGCTGCTGAGACCCGGGCCCGACGAGCAACTGGTCCCTTTCAGAGGCAGGCAGGCAGGCAGGCAGGCAGGCAGGCAGGCTCTCTCTCTCTCTCTCTCTCTCTCTCTCTCTCTCTCTCTCTCTCTCTCTCTCTC